>NW_026884300.1:0-11169 GCF_032173495.1 Musca vetustissima
GGCCGACTATGTGATACCCTTCACCACTTCGGGTATATTGTACATATATGTCCTAACAATTGCATGTCAATGATCCCTCTTTCTCCAACCTATCCTAACTTTAATTTCATTCGAGCAGATTTAGAGCCGTCTGCGTAACATGGGGAAAATTTATGAAAAACGATTTATAGCAAAATTAATACACGCTATTCGGTACGCCGCGTTGTTAAAAATATAATCTATATGAGGGAGCTATATCTAAATCTGAACCGATTTTCACGAAACTTGGCACACGTAATTCTGGGCTTAATTCAGTAGACTCTGCAAAAATTCATGCAAATCGAAAGATGTATAAGGACTTTGGTGCACCATTTACATAAAATCGGACGAAAATATGTATGGGAGCTATATCCAAATCTTAACCGATTTTCAGGAAACTTGGCACACATCATTCTATACCTAATTCATTACGCTGTGCCAAATTTCGTGTAAATCGAAAGATATATAGGGACCGTTTATATTAAATCTGACGATTTTTCCCAATTTCAATAGGGCTCGTACTTGGGCCAAATAAGTGACTTTTGCCAAATTTCATCCAATTCGGATAATAAAGCGACCTGCACTTTGTTTACAATTTAACATGGACAGACGGACGGACGGATGGATGGACGGACATGCATAAATCATCTCAGAAAGTGATTCTGAACCAAGGGTCTATCTCGATTATTTTTGCCTGTTACAAACATATGCTCAAAGACATAATACCCTGTACCACAGTGTGGTGAAGGGTATAAACAACTACAGGCGATTTCGTTTGACGTCATTGTCAGATCACGACATCGAACTGAGGCAGATAAACTAGAATAAAACACCAGACAAATTATCTTGAAATAAATTTAATGAAATTTAGTATTTCATATTTATTTCATTTATTACCTAATATTTATTTATGGAATTTTGACTTTTTATAAATCAAATTTAAAGTTGAAGTGATGATGATACAAAACAAAAAATACTCAGGATGTAACTAAAATCCTGTCATGATTAATATCTGTCTGAATTACTTTAATGTGTGTGTACATGAAGTTTCATTAAACATGCTCCGGACAAAACAACCTCGCATGCAGCCATTGGAAACCCAACCCGAAACCGTGTTAACCTAGTTCTTGACAACAACAAAAAACAAAATCAATTCTGAAAAATTTAACAGAAATCCGGTTACATCGATGTAAAACATTTTACATTTTCTTAATACCAATATAGGATTATTTTGGCAGTTCCTTGTTGCAACAGATTCTTAAAACTTGATTTCTTCTAGGAATGATGTTTTTTTATCAACATTTCTTAATGATGACCTCCAAAAACAAGTTCAAGAAACAGTTCTTATGGAATCCGCATGCTTCTTTTGTTTTTGCAATGATTTACAGCTTACATTGCCACAAATAGCGGCAACAACAACTCCTCGAACACTGTCTGCCCTGTCGTGTCGCATCGCGTCGTATTAATTGAACTGTCGTTTCCTTGAAAGTAAATTTTTGTCGCGAATTCGATTTCAATGGAAACCGGTCATTTAATACACCAGACGGTAAACAGACAAACCAAACATCTCGACATAGGCGCATCACCAGTATTGTGGGGCACTATGAAGAGCAGCTTCCTTTTTTTATCGGATATAAAGTAACGTCAAGCAAAACAACTATCACTGCTGCGATGATAAATGGCTACCGTTAAGATGAATGTTTTCCACAGAAGTCAGGAAATTAGTTATTAATCGACAGCGAACATGAAAAAAAACATATTTAACAATTTAGAATATTTCAAAATATTTTAATGAGAAAAATGTTAAAAAAAACTGCGGTAAATTTGAATTTGTTATGTTATCTAATATGACAGAAAAAGTGAGTCTTAAACAAATAAAAACGACGCTATTCAGCCTGCCCGAAATTTGAATAACCATAAAAACGATCGATACTTTGGCACAATGTCATTGTTCATTTTCTGTGTTGTTTATGGCCTGAGGAAATTTACTTAGATGGGAGAAGTGTACTTGAAACATTAACATACTGGGACCGTTGTAAGGGGACTATGTAAGAACCTGAACATATTTGGAATACCAAAAAACATCTTTAAAATACAGATCGAGGGTGTGGCTCACATATGACAAATAAACTTACAGTTCATACAGGGTTGCCCACATTCGACGGACCCATCTGGCAACGCCATAACTTTTGACAGAGATGTCACATCGCTGAATGGCATACCGCGTTTGAAGCGTCAGTCCAAGCAGATTTTTACCATGAACCAATACACGCCACGCGAGCTCTCTGAAATAGTTGAAATTTACATTCAACCGAAGAAGTCAATTGTGAAAACTCAACGTGCTTTTAAAACATTAAAAAATGTGAGAAGTGCGCTTTCTAAGAACACCATTAAGCGTTTATACGAAACATTTTCGACTGGTAAGGCTCTTTCTAATCCTAAGAGGCCATATAAAAGTCGACCAAGGCGATCGGCCGAGAATATCGCTGCCGTACGAGCCAGTGTTGAGAGGTCCCCAAGAACATTCCAAAAACGCCGTTCTCAGCAGTTGAGCATGGCTCGGTCCACTTTACAACGGATTATTCGCATTGATTTGCATTTGTTTCCGTACAAAATTCAATTGACGCAAAGAATGTTGCCTGCGGGCAAGCCTCGTCGATTGGAATGGACCCAAAGAGTCATCGAAATGGCCGAAGATGACGAGCAATTTTGGAACAAAATTATTATGTCCGATGAAGCCCATTTCACATTGAATGGGACCGTAAATAAAATCCTCAGGAGATTCAAGAAGTGCCTCTTCATGACGAAAAAATCACAGTTTGGTGCGGCGTTAGTGCGAAAACGGTCATTGGGCCGTTTTTCTTCCAAAATGAAAATGGCCATGTTGTTACCATCAATCAGGAGCGTTATTGCGACATGATGACCAATTTTGTGATGCCAATCATTCGTCGAAAGCGTATGAGGCAGTTCTGGTTTCAACAAGACGACGCTCCACCGCACACAAGTCGCATAACAATCGATTTTCTGAAGAATTTGTTTCCGGGCCGTTTGATGTCGAAAAGTGGTGATTTGGACTGGCCACCGCGTTCGCCCGATTTGACGCCGCCTGACATCTTCTTGTGGGGATATTTGAAGTCAAAGGTTTACGTTAACAAGCCAAGGACCGTAGAAGATATCAAGGCCAACATTTGTGAAGAAATAGCCGCTATTCCTGCCGAAATGTTGGCAAAAACGATGGAAAATACAGCAAAAAGGGCACAATACGTCATCAACGCCAGTGGCGGCCATTTGAGAGATATCATATTCAAAAATTGATGTAAACAAATCTATTTGGAACAAATATAATGATTAACATTGCCAATCGCCAAATTTTTATTTTTTTCTTTGGTTAAAAAAAAACATGGGTCCGTCGAATATGGGCAACCCTGTATACTGTAAAATATATACCGTTCGGAGCTGTTCCGCTAAACCAGAATAGCAAAGAAGTAGTAGGAAAGAAGTAAAAATGGCGTTAAGTTCGACCGGGTCGAAATTCAGATGCCCTCCATCATAGCTACACTGATAGTTACATGAAATTTGGTACCCTATAAGAACCAGATGTACCAAATTTTAGCGAATGCATGCGAAAAATGCGCTAAAGAACCCCAAAATACCGGAAAAAGTGGACCTATATTGATAATTTTTAGTGGGGGAATTTGGTACCCAATAAAAACCCAAACTACCAAATTTCAGTGAATTCAGTTGAAAAACGCGCTCAAGAACCCCAAAATACTAAAAAATTGGAGGTACACATATATGAGAACTTAAACATGGACCGATGTAGCACATCTTCGAACTTGACCTGCCAGCGAAGGTATGCCTACAAAATTGTCAAGAATAGAAATTTAATTTAAGAGCCAGAGAAAGCATATCTTCTTAGGCAGGTGGAGTCAGAAAGCAAGAGCAAGATCGACGTAACCATCTTCAAATTCCTGGTGAGGAAAGTAGTTGGGAAAGTAGTGAGCAAGTGTATTGTCAAGTTTAGGACTAAAGGGATCGAAAAATCAGAAATGAACAACATTGGGATGCTCTCAAGAATAACAATAAACTTTCATTCGCCTTCTTGAAAGCGGCGAAGAGGATTAAGTCCCCGGAAGAGCTAAAAATTCTGAACCTTCAGAGGAAAAAAGAGATTCATTTGATACCAAGAGCAAGCCACGTCATCCCAAGTGAAAGGAGACCAACTCGAGGCTGGATCTAGTATCAAGAACAGTACGTACGAAAAAGGAAAATAATAGCAGCCCACTTAGCAAATGTCATTGTAATAGGAATTCAAAACAGGAGGCTGAGAAAAAAATGTAACCTGAATCGCTGCCTGAAGGATTATATTGTGATCCGGCAGTCGAAGTGGAATTTGAGACCTGCTTGTCATCACACAAGGATAGTCCTGCCATCGTGTGCCATCGAAGTGCGAATAATCCGTTGGAACAACGAGGAGAATCGGGAGACACAAATGACGAAAAAACTAAACAAATCTTAGTGCTTAACAAAAGACACTGGCAGTTATTCTCAATGATTTCCTGCAGATAAAATGTTTGAAAAATTTGCTGCATTACGCCGTTTGCAGAGCATATGGGGTATAAAAATGAAACGTTTGAGCTTTTACAATTCCATGAACTCTCTTATATGAAAATGCTAAAAATTTCGTAAATTACACCGAATTTCAAATCTCAAACTAGTTTTTAACTTCTTTCAGATATTCAGAGCGCACTAGACACCTTGACTGTTTCAACTGCTTAGACATCTGGCTATTAACTGCTCCTCAAACTAACCTAATTTTGTTCCTCTTCGCTGAACTCAATAAAATGAGTTCTTTTATAAAAAAAAGCGTTGGATTTTCCATTTCGTAAACTACATAAAATATTAATAGTATTTTAGACTCTTTAATTATGTGTGATTTTATGTGAAATATTATAAACCAATATTTAAGATGAATATCTTTTTATATGACGTCACTCGTTTGTCTATTCTTTGTCTACGATTAACAGTTTGGTTGATGATTTTTTTTTTTTTTTTGTGAAGTAACCAGAATTTGTTTTTTGATAGAGACCAATCATAGTATGCGATGCTAAAGTTCAATACACTTTAAGTTGTTACCATTGAGAAGCGCTGAGATTATAAATAAAACATAAAACTTTTAGGAAATTCACGAGAAAAAAAAGTAATATTCTTTGACTTAAATATTTGGATAGTAGAAGGTGCAAAAAAAGATAAACTCAGGTTTTAGCGCATTGCGAAAGTGTGTTTCAGTAGGAAGATATTGATACGACCTGAAGCTTATCGTTATAAAAAATGGAATCCGTATTTTAAAAACATAAGCGTGGAGTTTTTAAAGACTTTTCGAGGACTACAACAGCTATAAGCCTGGATTTAAAAGTTTACTTTGAAAGAACATTTTAGGAATGTTCCGCCAAAGTTAAGGTAGCCTAATGTGTGCCAAGTTTTATTGAAATCGGCTCAGATTTAGATAAAACTCCCATATATATTTTCGTCCGATTTTTAGCCAATGGTGCACCAAAGAGTCACATTTAGGCTGATTGGCACGAAATTTTGAACGACGTACTGAAGTTAGGATAGCCTAACGTGTGTAAAGTTCTACTGAAATCGGTTCATATTTAGATATAGCCCACATATGTACTCTCGTCAAATTCTTAGGAATTTTAGTGTACCGTTATAGCCCCCATATAACCAGAAAAAGTGATCCGAAATGTTTAGTGGAGACATTTGGTATCCAATAAGAACCCATAGTACCAAATTTCAGCGTATTTGCTGGAATAGTGCGATCAAGAACCCCAAAATATCAAAAATTGGGGGTACACCTATATGGGAGCTATGCATAAACGTGGACCGATATTGCACATCTTCGAACTTGACCTCTATGCGGACAAAAGACAACTCTATGTAAAAAACCAGTAAGGAAAGTAGTAAAGTCCGACTGGGCCGACTATATGATACCCTTCACCACTTTGGGTATATACATATGTATCCTAACAAATGCATGTCTATGTTCCCTCCTTCTCCAACCTATCCTATCTTTAATTTCATTCGAGCAGATTTAGAGCCGCCTGCGTAACATGGGGAAAATTTATGGAAAACGATTTATAGCAAAATTGATACACGCTATTCGCTACGCCGCGTTGTTAAAAATATAATCTATATGTGGGAGCTATATCTAAATCTGAACCGATTTTCACGCAAACACACATCTCTCTTGACTTAATTCAGTACGCTATGCCAAATTTTGTGTAAATCGAAATATATGTATATATATAGGGACCATGGTGCACCATTTACATAAAATCGGACGAAAATATATATAGGAGATATGTCGAAATCTAAACCGATTTTCCCGAAACTCACCACTCATCATTCTAGACTCAATTCATTACGCTATGCCAAATTTTGTGCAAATCGAAGCATATAAAGGGACTTTGGTGCACTATTTACCTAAAATCGGACGAAAATATATATGGGAGTTATATCTAAATCTGAACCGATTTTCACAAAATTTAACACACATCGTTCTAGACTCAATTCAGTTCGCTATGCCAAATTTCGTGCAAATCGAAAGTGTACTTTGGTACACCATTTTCCTTAAATCGGACGAAAATATATATGGGAGCGATATCCAAATCGGCAATACGCTGTGCCAAATTTCGTACAAATCGAAAGATATATACGTTGGTACACCATTTACCTTAAATCGGACGCAAATATATATGGGAGCTATATCCAAATCTGAACCGATTTACACGAAACTTTGCACACATCATTCTAGACCTAATTCATTACGCTGTACTAAATTCCGTGCAAATCGAAAGATATATGGGGACTTTGGTACATCATTTACCTTAAATCGGGTGAAAATATATATGGGAGATACATCCAAATCTGAACCGATTTTTACGAAACTTTGCACACATCATTCTAGACCTAATTCATTACGCTGTACCAAATTTCGTGCAAATCGAAAGATATATAGGGACCGTTTACATTAAATCGGACGAAAATATGTATTGGAGCTATATCTAAATCTGAACCGACTTTTCCCAATTTCAATAGGTTTCGTCCTTGAGCCAAATAAGTGGCCTATGGCAAATTGCATTCAATTCGGATTATAAATGCGACCTGTACTTTGTTTACAATTCAACATCGACAGACAAACGGACGGACATGCATAAATCGACTCAGAAAGTGATTCTACGCATATTCTCAAAAGGAACCATGTGTCTATCTCGTTTCCATTTGCCTGTTACAAACATATGCACAAAGACATAATACCCTGTACCACAGAGAAGGGTATAACAATGATTACAACAGGTAGACGGACATTATTAAATAGACGCAGATCACATATTTAATCTAATCAAATTTCATGTCAATGGTCCTTCAAAAATGTGAGGTCTGTTCAAATGCATCTCTTGAATATTGACAAAGTGCTAAAGGGTATCATATAGTCGGCCCCGTCCGACTTTACGACATTCCTTACTGTTTTACATATGCAGAGTGGCGGGTAGTCTAATGTAAATAGTCGTTGACTGTAAACCGAACTAGTTTTAATTTAAAATTAAAAAATTAATATTATCACATATTGCGGACAATATTTTACAAAGACTCCTCTCTTGATTTAATCGAGCAAACTTCACACTTGTAAACGTGTGATTTTAGCGCGAATATCTAACAAAATATCTTCACATCTTATCAATACAATAATAAATTTGAAGCTAATTTGTTCTACATTTTTATGGTCATTTTATTGACTTGGACTAAATACTAAATTTTTTTTAAAATAGGTTATTCTGTGAGTTGTTTGACGCCCTCGGCTTTACATTGGATAAAAAAGTGTATAACGTTTCTTCTTTTTTTTAATTTAAGGTTTTTTTTTTGTTGAAACGACCAAAACAATAAAGTTCATTCACCAAATATAGGGGGGATTTCTTTTTTTTTTTTTTTTGTGATTAAATCAAATTTATTGATAATGTTATGAATATTTTAAGGAAATTTATGCATGTCTTTGATTTAAAATATTCATATTTTTTGGCATTTAATCGTAGTTTTTGTTTGAATTTTAGTGAAAAAATAAGTATAGGGTGTATCAGATGATGTCTATTATTTGTTTAATAGTGGCAGTAGTATTAGGTTGTTCAATTTCAGGCACCCCCAAATATATTCGGTATTTTGGACGCGTTTTTCAACCGAATTTGGCTGTAATTTGGTATTTGGGGTTTTCATTGTGTAACACACCCCCGTACTAAAAATTATAATTATAGAGCCAAGGTAGCCCCCATATAATGGTACCCGGTATTCTAGGGATTTTGTAAACGTTTTCCAAACAAATGGACTGTAATTTGGTATTCTAGGTTCACATGGAATAACACATATTCAGACCAAAAATTTTTAGTATAGAGATGGGCAGTGGGTAAATACCCAAAGGGTAAATACCCGGTAAATTGGGTAAATACCCGGTAAATTGGGTAAATACCCATTTGTGGGTATTTATTTGGGTATTTACTATATTGAATCGGTAATACAACATCTTGCACCCTATTTCCGGGTTTCTGTTATCAAATCGATTTAGAATGGATAGTTTTACGATACTTTAAAGACGTGGGTAAATACTTGGGTAAATACCCGAGTTTTTACCCAAAAATTGGGTATAAACTCATTAACTGCCGAACCACTTGACATAGGCGGCCAAAATTTTGCACACATGTTTCTAATGACAAAGCAAATATAGAAATCCAACATGGGGACCCTGGGTCCAAGTTTTGATATAGCCCCCATATAACCGTATCTCCCGATTTAAGGTATTTTTTGCCTATTAGACACATTTTAAGGCCAAATTGGCTGTAATTTGGCACAGAGTGTTCTTTTTGGGTACCAAATGTCCATGCAAAATTTTATGTATGTAGGTCCACGTTTACTGGTAGCCCCCATACAAAGGTACCCCTATTTTGAGTATTTACCCAAAAATTGGGTATAAACTCATTAACTGCCGAACCACTTGACATAGGCGGCCAAAACTTTGCACACATGTTTCTAATGTCAAAGCAAATATAGAAATCCAACATGGGGACCCTGGGTCCATGTTTTGATATAGCCCCCATATAACCGTATCTCCCGATTTAAGGTATTTTTTGCCTATTAGACACATTTTAAGGCCAAATTGGCTGTAATTTGGCACAGAGTGTTCTTTTTGTGTACCAAATGTCCATGCAAAATTTTATGTATGTAGGTCCACGTTTACTGGTAGCCCCCATACAAAGGTACCCCTATTTTGAGTATTTACCCAAAAATTGGGTATAAACTCATTAACTGCCGAACCACTTGACATAGGCGGCCAAAACTTTGCACACATGTTTCTAATGTCAAAGCAAATATAGAAATCCAACATGGGGACCCTGGGTCCAAGTTTTGATATAGCCCCCATATAACCGTATCTCCCGATTTTAGGACATTTTTATCTATTAGCCAATTTGATTGGCTGGAATTTGGCTTAGAGAGTTCTCTATGAGTACCAATTGTTTGCTCTGGTCAACTTTTTCTGTCCTATATAGCGGTCCTGATTTTGGGTATTTATATATATTTATAAACTCTTTTACAGCCGAACTATTTGACGTGTGTTTTGAAGACCCCTTTTCCCATACAGGAAATAATATTGATTTTAAACCATGTGTGTCAAAAACCACATTTTGCATGAATATTTTGTGCAAAAAAAATCTCACTATGCCAAATTACAACCAATTTGATCGTAAAAGTACCTTAAATCGGTAGGTACGGTTATATGGGGGCTATATCAAAACTTGGACCCAGGGGCCCCATTTTGGATTTCAATATTTGTATTGATATAAAAACCATATGAGCCAAATTTTGGCCGCCTATGTCAAGTGGTTCGGCAGTTAATGAGTTTATACCCAATTTTTGGGTAAATACTCAAAATAGGGGTACCTTTGTATGGGGGCTACCAGTAAACGTGGACCTACATACATAAAATTTTGCATGGACATTTTGTGTGCCAAATTACAGCCAATTTGGTTGTAAAATGTCTAATAAACAAAAAATACCTTAAATGGGGGAGAAAGTTATATGGGGGCTATATAAAATGTTGGATTTCTATATTTGCTTTGACATTAGAAACATGTGTGCAAAGTTTTGGCCTCCTATGTCAAGTGGTTCGGCAGTTAATGAGTTTATACCCAATTTTTGGGTAAATACTCAAAATAGGGGTACCTTTGTATGGGGGCTACCAGTAAACGTGGACCTACATACATAAAATTTTGCATAGATTTTTTGTACCAAAAAAGAACACTCTGTGCCAAATTACAGCCAATTTGGCCTTAAAATGTGTCTAATAGGCAAAAAATACCTTAAATCGGGAGATACGGTTATATGGGGGCTATATCAAAACTTGGACCCAGGGTCCCCATGTTGGATTTCTATATTTGCTTTGACATTAGAAACATGTGTGCAAAGTTTTGGCCGCCTATGTCAAGTGGTTCGGCAGTTAATGAGTTTATACCCAATTTTTGGGTAAATACTCAAAATAGGGGTACCTTTGTATGGGGGCTACCAGTAAACGTGGACCTACATACATAAAATTTTGCATGGACATTTTGTACCCAAAAAGAGCACTCTGTGCCAAATTACAGCCAATTTGGTTGTAAAATGTGTCTAATAAACAAAAAATACCTTAAATCGGGAGATATGGTTATATGGGGGCTATATCAAAACTTGGACCCAGGGACCCCATGTTGGATTTCTATATTTGCTTTGTCATTAGAAACATGTGTGCAAAATTGTGGCCGCCTATGTCAAGTGGTTCGGCAGTTAATGAGTTTATACCCAATTTTTGGGTAAAAACTCGGGTATTTACCCAAGTATTTACCCACGTCTTTAAAGTATCGTAAAACTATCCATTCTAAATCGATTTGATAACAGAAATCCGGAAATAGGGTGTAAGATGTTGTATTACCGAGTCAATATAGTAAATACCCAAATAAATACCCGCAAATGGGTATTTACCCGGTATTTACCCACCCCTTGGGTATTTACCCGGTAAATACCATACTCTCCACCATGGTATGGAGGGTATATTAAGTTTGTTTATACCCT
>NW_026884301.1:0-112717 GCF_032173495.1 Musca vetustissima
TATGTTTAACATTTAAACAAGCTAGTCACTTGCAAAACTCACCGAAAAATGAGTTGTGCAACATCGCCGTTTTCCTACCTGACGATGTTGCCAAATCAGAGATTCTTAAACGTTTTTTAAAAAAGACAACAATAAAATTGAATTTGGGAAGTGGTTTGCGGAGGTCTTCGGAATTAGACACAGATTTGACTTAATCTAGACTTCGTAAGGATAATGGGTTGTGCAATGTTTGGTTCAGATCGGATCTTCCATTTGCCTGATATTGAATTTAAAAATATTGACAATTTTCAATTTCAATTTCAATTTATTTACATTCAATACAAAGAAAGCCATTTAAGATATAAAACGCTGGTCAACATCAAAAGCGCATACGTTATGAGAGATGTTCGTCGTCGTCATCATCATCTCTATGGACTGCCACACAGTATCTTTGTGTTTGGTATTAGTGACCAACTAAATCAAATGCAACATCAACACCCGATACCGACAACTCCAAGCCATCCCAACCATCAGCTGTCATGTATGTATGGACGCGATGGGGATATGGAAGCGTTTTGCAGCATAACGTTTGGCGGCGCCTTGAATATGTGTGGCAGTTGACAGCATAAATGACTGACCGACTAAATAAATGAGTGAATGAATGAATGATTCAAGCCAAGTTGTTATAGTTTTCGTTGTTGGTTTCTTTTTTTTCTTAACCGTAACAACTTCTTCTTCTTCGAATTGGTCAGAATAACAACAAAAACAAGCGTAGAATATAAAACACAAACAAAAAAGCGACATTAGCAGCACCGCCTTGAATGTCATGTTCAGTATGTCAGTGTGTTTTTGTTGCTTGTTTTCTGTGGCGTTATAAATTTAAATTAATAGAGCCTTTAATTAAGGCCGAAAACAGTTTATCGATTCTCCTTAGCGAACCCTTGTATATCTGGGTGGTAATTATGATGACGTCGACTGGGTTAGTTTCTTCTTCTTTCTCTCTGCTTCGTTTTCATTTCTGTTTCCCTTTTTTTGAAATGTGGGTGTTTTGATGGTAATTACATGTTTGCGGTTCAGAATTTAGTCATAAAAATTCTTCAACAAAAGGTGTTTGGTCATGATGGGCTCTGCTCTTTGTTTTCGGAAATGTGATTAAAATAAAAGCTTAATATGATTTGGGATAGACTCCAAATTGCTGAGTCATAAATAATCTTAACGATTTCCTATGGGCAGTACTACTAAATAAATATGGGGGTTTTAAATTGTTATTGTAGTTATTAGTTCGATATGAGCTTCTTTTGATGGATTTAAATTGAATTTCAATAAGAGGCAATCGATGGGAAGTTAGATTGTAGATGTTTGGAAGTCCTTTCAGGAAATCAACTGACGTAATGCAAACTTATTAAAAATATTGTTTTTAAGAACGTTGTACAGAACAGGCGGAGTTTTCGCCATGGCGGATGTGCTCAACAAGTACAAAGCCGATATTATTGCCTTACAGGTAATGCGAAGTAAATCAGATGATTACGCCCTGTATTATAGCTGCAATGAAACGGGACGTGAATTTGGCTGCGGATTTATGGTTAACAGGAGTAATAAAAGACCTCGTCTCCAGATTCACTCCAGTAGATAAGCGAATTGCTATGATCCGTATAAAAACGAAGTTCTTCTACGTCAGTCTCATTTGCGCCCATGCTCCAACCGAAGATAAATATGAACAGACCAAAGACAAATATTTTACGAGCGTCTAGAATGACCGCTGCCCTGGCCATAACATTAAAATTCTGCTAGAAGATTTTAATGCAACAATCGGAAGGGAGAATATGTTTGGAAAATTCAGCCTCCCTGATTGACTTCGAGGCAGCAAAAACCATGGTAGTTAGCAGCACCAGATTCAAGCATCTCGATATACACAAGACCATCTGGATTTCTCCTGATCAAGTAACGAGAAATCAAATTGATCATGTTGTGATAGACGGAAGGCATTCATCCAGTGTATTAGACGTTCCGATCGATCCGAGGAGCGAATATCGATTCGGACAATTACCTTGTAGCAGCCATGTTTCGCACCCGTCTTAATGTAGCAGCAAAGGTGCGATCTAATGTAACACGGAATCTCGACGTCGAAAAGCTGCAAACACAACAGATAGCAGAAGCCTACTCCGCTCAACTTACCCAACTGCTTGACGATCAGGAGTGTCGTAATGCTACTGATGTGAAAAACGCGAGTATAGGGCAATCCTGCAGACAGTAGCAACACGTAATGCGATGGAGAATTATGGGGAGAAAAACGTGAGCGTGAGCAAATCGAGATGTACAGGAGTCAGAATGAAATCTGAAGAACCAAAAGCTTTGGTGCAAGAACATCTTCCTGTAGACACGAAGAAGGACAGACAGCGTGTTGAGGATCTGGAAGGAGCATTTTGAAAAGCTTATGGTATCAAATAGCGGCGGTGAAGAAGATACTCCAGAACCAATAAGAGATGATGGTATATCGGCTGTATACCACCTAGCCAAGATGAGGTCATAAAAGCAATTAATCGGCTCAAGTACAACAAAGCAGCAGGATGCATGTTACAATGCCGAACTATTCAAGATCTGGTGGTCAGTACACAAAAAAGGAGCATGCACAGCTGATTAGTACAATTTGGCTTTACTGCATAGCATATGATTGGAACCTCAGCATGCTGTGTCCCGTGCATAAAAAGCCAATGATCAATGACATTACTGGACCATACCAATGCGGCTTCAGACCTGGCAAATCCACCACTGACCAGATTTTCACTGTGCGCCAAATCCTGGAAAAAACCAACGAAAAACACATCGACCACCTATTCGTCGACTATAAAGCCGCATTCGACAGCCCTATCAGTTCAGAGGTGTTTAAAGCCATGTCTGCTTTTGGCATTCCTGCAGGATAACTTTAACTGACACAAGATCAGTTAAAGTCGGAAAGGACCTCTCGGAGCCCTTTAATACCGAACGAGGATTCAGACAAGGTGACAGTTTGTTGTGTGATCTTTTTAACATCCTGTTGGAAAAGGTTATACAAGAGGCAAAGGTGAACACAAATGTACACCAAACAACACATGTTACTCGCCTACGCCGATGGCATCGACATAATGAGTAGAACACTGAGAGCGGTAACAACCACTTTTGAACAAATTGAGAAGGCGTCTGCCAAAATGGGTCTAGCAGTAAACGGCGAGAAGACCAAGCTGATGGTATCAACGAGCAAGACGTCCAGTAGACTCGGACGAACTGTGGAACTTGAGAACTACAGCTTCGAGGTAGTCAACGATTTTATATACCTTGGTACCGCCATAAATAAAACGTATGACATCAGTTTTGAAATAAGAAGAAGGATAGTGTTGGCCAACAGATGCTACTATGGTCTGAGTAAGCAACTCAAAAGCAAGGCCACCTCCTGCCTGACCGAACTCACACTCTACAAGACGCTGATATTACCCGTGCTGTTATATGGATCTGAAGCATATACGCAAGCAGATGAGGCAGCTCTTGGACCATTGAGAGAAAAATTTTCCGAAACATCTATGGGCCGATCTGCATTGACGGTGAATATCGCCGTCGAATGAACCATGTACCAGCTATTTTCATCATCGGCATTGTTAGACGTATTAGGCTGCAGCGACTACATTGGTTGTGAGAATGGAGGAAGATGCCCCAGCCCAAACGGCATATAAAAGCGAACTAGCTGATGGTACACGCAGAAGGGGAAGGCTACGAATAAGATGGAAAGATCAAGTGTAAGACAACATTGCCGAATGCGATATTTCAAACTGGAAAAACTGCGCAAAAGACCGATGTGCCTGGAAATATTTATACCCTTCACCACACTGTGGTACAGGGTATTATGTCTTTGTGCATATGTTTATAACAGGCAAAAGGAAACGAGATAGACACATGGTTCCTTTTGAGAATATGCATAGAATCAATTTCTGAGTCGATTTATGCATGTTCGTCCGTCCGTCTGTAGATGTTAAATTGTAAACAAAGTACAGTTCGCATTTATGATCCAATTTGGATGAAATTTGGCACGAGTCTCTTATTTGGCCCAAGGACGAACCCTATTGAAATTGGGAAAAATCGGTTCAGATTTAGATGTAGCTCCCATATATATTTTCGTCCGACCAAAGTCCCTATATATATTTCGATTTGCATGAAATTTGGCACTGAGAACTTATGATGTGTGTTAATGATGTGTGTTAAGTTTCGAGAAAATCGGTTCATATTTCGATATAGCTCCCATATATAGTTTCTTCCGATTTAAGGTAAATGGTGCACCAAAGTCCCTACATATTATGCGATTTGCACGAAATTTGGCATAGAGTGCTGAATTAGGTCCGGGATGATGTGTGCTAAGTTTCGTGAAAATCGGTTTATGATTTAGATGTAGCTCCCATATATATTTTCGTCCGATTTGATGTAAATGGTGTACCAAAGTCCCTAAATACCTTTCGATTTGCACGAAATTTGGCACAGCGTACTGAATTAGGTCTAGAATGATGTGCGTTAAGTTTCCGGAAAATCGGTCCAGATTTAGATATAGCTCCCATATATATATTCGTCCAATTTAAAGTAAATGGTGTACCAAAGTCCCTATATATCTTTCGATTTGCACGAAATTTGGCATAAAGTACTACATTGGGTCCAGAATGATGTGTGCTAAGTTTCGTGAAAATCGGTTCAGATTTAGATATAGCTCCAATATGTATTTTCGTCCGATTTAATGTAAATTGTGCACTAAAGACCCAAAGACTAGCTGACCCGCACACAATTTTGTACAATGTACTGAAGTTACTATAATCTTTCGTGTGCCAAGTTTTCTTGAAATTGGTTCCGATTTACATATAGCTCATGTATATACTTTCGTCCGATTTTAAGTAAATGGTGTACTATAGACCCATAGCTAGTTCGATTGGTAAAACGTTCTGAAATTAATATAAATTAAACTCGGTCAAGTTTCCTTGAAATCGGTGATGTTAGTCGGTTTACTTATAGATAAAAATCGCATTTTAAGGTTTGTTCAATTTCATGTCAATGTTCCTTCGAAAAGACGACATCTGTAAATATACATATGAAGAATATCCCCAACGTGGTGAAAGGTATCATATAGTCGGTTCAGTTCGACTTTACTACTTTCCTTACTGGTTTTTAGCTCGGCTTATGAAACGAAAGTTCTGTCACAAGCCATCTAAGTAAGTAAGTACTAGGCGTGGATTTATTAAAAAAATAGTTTTTCAAGTATTTAACAGGCGTGGATTTAATACAAAATATTTTTTCAAGTATTTAACAGGCGTGGATTTAATACAAAATATTTTTTCAAGTACTCACAAGGCGTGGATTTATAAAAAAATATTTTTTCAAGTACTCACAAGGCGTGGATTTATAAAAAAAAATATTTTTTCAAGTACTCACAAGGCGTGGATTTAATAAAAAATATTTTTTCCAGTACCTCAATAAGGCGTGGATTTAATAAAAAATATTTTTTCAAGTATTTAACAGGCGTGGAGTTAATAAAAAATATTTTTTCAAGTATTTAACAGGCGTGGATTTAATAAAAATATTTTTTCAAGTAATCACAAGGCGTGGGTTTATAAAAAATAATTTTCAAGGCCCATCGGAGGCGTGGATTTATAAAAAAAAATATTTTTTAAAAAAATATTTCACAAGGCGTGGATTTAATAAAAAATATTTTTTCAAGTACTCACAAGTCGTGGATTTAATAAAAAATATTTTTTCAAGATTTTAACAGGCGTGGATTTAATAAAAAAATATTTTATCAAGATTTTAACAGGCCTGGATTTAATAAAAAATATTTTTTCGAATATTTAACAGGCGTGGATTTAATAAAAAATATTTTTTCAAATATTCACATGGTGTAGATTTATGAAAAACGTTAAGATTTTGTAGAATCGAAATGTGAGCAAGTTAATTCTTTTGCCCAAAAATTAATTGTATAATTTAATTTGCTGTAAGCAAGTTTGTCTGTGTGTACCTGTGGTGGGCATGCTGGTTCTGCTGCCGAAAATACATTTACAAATATTCATGTCAAGTTAATGCTCACAAAAAGTTAAGCAGCTCAACAACATTGGGTCATAACAACATTTAAGGATTCCTGCATAAATGTTTCGTTTGCCGGCTACTGGCGGTACTAAAGTGGAAAGGAACAACTCTACAACCACAACAACAACGAAAAAAGAAGTATTTTAACTTATTTTTGATTGACAGTTGAATTGAAGAAAAACCAAACATTGTTGACATTTTTGCCATTATTTGATTAACAGGCAAGCAAGCAAGCAACCAACGAACAACAGCAACAACAAAAATATTTTTTCTTCTTGAGGAGGTTATTTGGGTCTTGCAAATCACCTCAAAAATCGATGAAACGACTACGAAGGATATATGACGAACGAAGAATAACTGACTGACTGAGTGAGTGACTACATTTAACCAGGGTTTTGTTGTTGTAGTTTTTTTTATTACATAGAATTTATGTTGTTGTAAAAGTACATTTGCGTTAAGAGTTTTGTACCTTTAAGAATGGCAATGGTGCGGTGGACCTGCGATGTACCTCATGACATGAATAGGAGATTTTGGAGTTATGAAGCCTACATGAGGCAGAGGTGGAGAGGGGAGATTTTTTAAAAGAAGGCAGTCACTTATTGCGGAAGTGTCTCACTTGATGTTGTTGCAGCAGTAGTGAGTGCAGTTACAACCAACAACAGCAGCAGCCAACAAAAATCTGAGTTTCACGAACACGTTTCAGTATTTCGTTGTTTTGAGTTTTTTTTTTTTTCTTTTTTTTGAATGCTGACATTGTTGTTGCCATAGTTTTAAACTTGGTCTGGCAAAGCTTTTTGGTGTCCACTTATATTTTTATAAACCATTTCCAACCAAGTTTTTTTTTGCAGGTTTATTTTTCAGATACTAAACACGCAAAATACATGTTTAAGCATGCTTATATGTTTGCACAATGTTTGTTTCAAAGTGATGACAAAAAATAATACCCAAAACGAAAAGAAAAATATGATTATTATTAAACATTTTTTTTCATACATATATTGTTGCTGTTGTTGGTTAGTTTTTGTTGTATTATTTATACCTGCATCTTCCCAGTGAGTGAGTGTGTCGACCAAGTAAATCGTCGTTCATCGAGAAAAATGTTTCATGTTTCTGTAAATGTCACATGAACGCTTGTCAAAAGATAAACGTTCACCAACGAAAGGAAACACACACCAACAACAACCTGAAAACATTTTCGCTGAGCTATCGACAACAACGAGCCGCAAATAAATGAATCAACGTTTCATTTAGCAATTCACACGTTCGATTCAAAACATGTCTGAGATTTTGAGGAAACTATTTTCTGGAGTTTTTTTTTAAGTTTTTGACAATTATCTGGCAGGTGAAAAATACATCTATGTATGAAAGTGTGTATTTTGTAGGTAACTGTCTATAATTATGAAATATTCCAGAAATTGATTTTTTTTGAAATGGTGTTAACGTTTTTGTTTTGGGTAACTATTAAAATTATCAGAAATTTCAGAGATTATGGGGACAAATGTTAGTATTTTATTGGATCCTCCTCCAAAGTCCTCTATGTGTCCTAGAAAGTTCTCGTTGCACAATCCATTATATATGATAGATGTCACCTGGGGTAGCTACTCTCAACACTCGTTGAAATAGTGATCTGATATGTGACGCGAATTCGCCCATAAGAACTATAAAGAAGATGGGTTGAGTTGTCGGGCTAGTTGCCCACACTCAGAAAACACCATTAACTATGAAAAAGCGACGAAAAAGAAAACCAACCTCCCGTAATGTTTCGAGCCCCGCAAACGTATGTGGTCCTTTATACGTCTGTGAATCTACACTTGGAATGTGCGCAAACAGGAGCAATTTTCGCTTTGGCGGATGTACTCAAGAAGTACAAAGTGCTGTAAGTAAATAAAATTTTTACGCTCTGCATTACAGCTACCATGAAAAGAGACATGAATTTGGAAAGGATTTAAGAAAAACGACCTCATATCTATATTCAATCCAGTAGATGAGCTATAATCCGCATAAAAACGAAGCTATTTTTACAACAGTCTTATTTGAGTCCATATTCTGACGGAAGACAATGATGAGTAGACCAAAGACATATTTTACGAGCGCCTAAAAAGAGCATATGACCGCAGCCCTGGCCATGACATTTTCTTCTAGAAGATTTTTTTTATTTCTGTCCCCACCGTCAGAAAATACAGTCTACATAAAAAAACATCCGACAACGGCATGAGGTTTATTGACTTCATGGTAGTTAGCTTCAGATTCAAGCATCTTGATATACACAATACCACCTGGATTTCTCCTGATCAAGCAACGAGAAATAACATTGATCGTATTGTGTTAGATGAAAGGCATTCATCCAGTGTTTTAGACGTCCGATCGATCCGAGGAGGGGATATCGATTCGAATCATTACCTTGTTTCTGCCAAGGTTCGCACCCGTCTTAATGTAGCAGCAAAGATATAGATAACAGAAGCCTACTTCGCTAAACTTACCCGTCTGGTTGACGAAAGCACTCATTGTCCCGATAAAAATATAGAAGCACAATGGCAAAGAATTGCTCACTCTCTACAAACTGCAGCAAAAGCAGTATTTGGATACCAAAAACCACCATCAATATTCCCGTGGAACGATCGGGAGTGTCGTAATAATGTTGCAGCGGGCAACCCTGCAGACAGTACCCACATGAGAGAGAATTATCGGTAGAAACGGATAATTCTTTCCTTTTCAGAAAAAAGAAGAAAGATCAAGAAAAACGAGAGCGTGAGCAAATCGAGATGTACAGGAGTCAAAATGAAGTCCGAAAATTTTCCCAACGAGTAAAATTCCAAACCGAAGGCGTTGGTGCAAGCACATCCTCCTGTGAAGATGAAAATGGAAACCTGGTGACAGATACAGATAGCGTGTTGAGGATCTGGAAGGAGTGTTTTGCAAAGCTTCTGGTATCAGATAATGGCGGTGAAGAAAACACCCCCGGAACCAATAAGAGATGACGGTTAGAGTGTATACCACCTAGCCAAGATGAGGTAAGAATAGCAATCAATTGGTTGAAGAACAATAAAGCAGCAGGTGCCGATGGCATACCAGCCGAACTATTCAAGACTGGTGGTCAGATGCTGGTCAGGAGCATGCACAAGCTCATTTGTACAATTTGGCTAGAAGAGTTCATGCTCAATGATTGGAACTTCAGCATGCTATATCCCGTGCACAAACAAGGAGACGAGACGATATGTGTCAACTATAGAGGTATTAGTCTCCTTCCCATCGCATATAAAGTGCTATCCAGCGTACTGTGTGAACGACTGAAGCCAATGGTCAGTGATATCGCGGCCTCAGACCTGGTAAATCCACCATTGACCAGATTTTCAGACTGCGCCAAATCCTAGAAAAGATCCACGAAAAACACATTGATACATTCCATATATGCGTCGACTAGAAAGCCGCATTCGACAGCCCTCTCCGGTCAGAGATGCTTAAAGCCATATCTGCGTTCTACATTCCTGCAAAATTAATACAGCTATGCAGGATAACTTTAACTGGCACAAGGTCAGCAGTTAAACTCGGAAAGGACCTCTCGGAGCCCTTTTATACCGAACATTGAGAGCCATAACAGCCACCATTGAACAAATTGAGAAGGAGTCTGCCAAAGTGGGTCTTGATGTAAATAGCGAGAAGACCAAGCTTATGGTATAAACGCACAAGACGAACAGTAGACTTGGACCAACTGTGGAACTTGAGAACTATAGCTTCGAAGTAGTCAACGATTTTATATACCTTGGTACCGTCTTAAATAAAACTAATAACATCTGTTTTAAAATTCGGAGAAGGATAGTGTTTGCCAACAGATGTTACTATGGTCTAAGTAAACAGTTTAGAAACAAGGCCACCTTCCGCCAGACCTAACTCACACTCTTCAAGATGTTGAAGGTAAATTTTGAGTGGTATATCACAATTTGTGGGCCTAACATTTTCGGGCAATGCAAATTTTCACACATAGGCTACAATAGACGTACAACCCTGCATTTTCATCCGATGACTTGTTTTCACCCCTATTCTCATATACCAACCGAAGTAGGAAATCCTTTTTTTTTGATATATAAAACAGTAATTTATCCTTTAGTATGGAGAATTTCACCAATATACCTTTATTGAATGGAAAATTTCTCTTCTACATTTGCAATCGAGAGGTTGGGCGCCAACATTTTACTCAACAATACTTATTACCAACTATTTACCCTTCATCGTCGGAAGGAGTTTATAATTTTCCATTATCTTTGTTACATCTTGAAATGTTTGTTGGGCACCCTCCCAATTAAGTATATTCATTCTGAATCTGGACATTTCCGAAGAAACTTTAATTTTCCATTTCAAGCTCTCAGAGAAAAAGTTACCTACTGGCAGGTCAATTTCAATAAGGGCAAATGCCAATGTGAAATTCCAATATCATGTTATGTGTTTGAACGTATTTTTTGAGAGGATGTACGTTTTAGGTTATCATTGTATAGAAAATCTCTGTACCAAAAAGTCCTTCGAATAAGTTATACGGGTTTTCTAGTGTTAAGTTTTCGTGAAAGGTCATTGCAAACTTTTTTCGTTATTTTAAAAAAGTTTGACACACTCTTCTATTGGATTTGATTAATTTTCCGTTTTATATTTCTCATTGGGCGAAAAACTTCTGAAAATATTCGTAAATTGTACATATATTTGTTCCCATTTAACATTTATATATATGAGACATACATAATTGTATTTGTAAGTGCGAGCTATATACTTAACAGCTTGTCATATAATTATAGAAATTTCCGAATTGAAATTGATCAAGTTCTCAAATATATCTCAAATATAATTTACTTCGAATTTCCCCACCGAAAAAAGTAACTCTACCTACGAAATTTTAATGAACTTCTTTCTTTCGGTTTGAATTCAAATTTTCGCATGCATTCATCATCGTTCTCCGACCATTATCAACCACCTTAACCATCCACCGTATGTCGTTGACGTGTAATAATTGCACTTTGCATACGAATTGTCATCACACGCTCATCACACCAAAAACGAGCATCGACAGCAACAATAAGAAAATGCTGAACGATACAGAGAAATGAATGACTGCCGTTGATGTTCACTTGGCGAATCAAAGAAGAAAACTCGTCTAGAATAACAGCTAACGGCAGCAGCAATGGAAAGGCAACTGAGCCGATCACCATCATCGTCATCATCAAATGTTGAAACCGAAAAATAAGAACAACTTTTCGAAATAATAGGATGAGGTGGGAATCATTAGAGGTTCACAAATTCGTTTGGAACTTTTTTAAACTCCATCTCTTCTATAGTCCATAGATACTCTCATCAGATCGTCTATATATACGCACCATTCAGCTCGTCTATAGAAGACTCCCTTCAGCTCGTCTATAGAAGACTCCCTTCAGCTCGTCTATAGAAGACTCCCTTCAGCTCGTCTATAGAAGACTCCCTTCAGCTCGTCTATAGAAGACTCCCTTCAGCTCGTCTATAGAAGACTCCCTTCAGCTCGTCTATAGAAGACTCCCTTCAGCTCGTCTATAGAAGACTCCCTTCAGCTCGTCTATAGAAGACTCCCTTCAGCTCGTCTATAGAAGACTCCCTTCAGCTCGTCTATAGAAGACTCCCTTCAGCTCGTCTATAGAAGACTCCCTTCAGCTCGTCTATAGAAGACTCCCTTCAGCTCGTCTATAGAAGACTCCCTTCAGCTCGTCTATAGACGACTCCCTTCAGCTCGTCTATAGAAGACTCCCTTCAGCTCGTCTATAGAAGACTCCCTTCAGCTCGTCTATAGAAGACTCCCTCCTCTATAGAGACTCCCTTCATTGAAATGTACCTCGCAATTCCGTCGTTACACCCCAATATACCTCAAAATCATCCCTTCAGCTCGTCTATAAAAGACTCCCTTCAGCTCGTCTATAAAAGACTCCCTTCAGCTCGTCTATAGAAGACTCCCTTCAGCTCGTCTAAAGAAGACTCCCTTCAGCTCGTCTATAGAAATGTACCTCGCAACTCCGTCGTTACACCCCAATATACCTCAAAATCATCCCATGCAAAAACTTCATGCCATAGTCACCGAAAAAAATCATCGTGGCACGCAATGTTTGAAACTCCACCATCGCATCCAGTTGCTAACTAAATTGACAGACAAGCAGACTATCACTCTCAGTCACCTGGCCGTCCTGCCATGTCTTGACCGTATGGATGGATGACAGTGGTCAATTTGAAGCTACATTGCTACGCTGCATATGATTAACAATCAAATGTTGACTTCAACTGTCGTTGGTGTTGTTGTTGTCGATGGTTTCTGGTGGACATCATTGCTGTGACTCGTTTATTCGTTACTCGTCTAGTGTCGTTTGCAAACATGTTGTTACGATGTATTCCGGTGAGTGTCTGTGTTGGTCACTTTATTGGTCCCAAAGGATTAAAAAACATCACAAAGCGCAAAGGAGCAGTTAAAACGCCGTCAATGCTAAGCACGAACAGGAGACATGAAATATAATGGCTAGTCGGGTGATGATGATGATCCGCATCAGATGTTTCCATGAACGACAACTACTACACCCTACAACAGCCATGGTAGCCATAGTGTACTAGGGTAATGATATTACCTATCCGACCTGTACCTTAAGCTCTAGCTACTGTCTCAGGTAATGCCTTTTGTTGTTGTTGCAGATTCACAGCACAATTGGTTGACACTGGCCACTTTATCTCGCTCGTTACAAACGGTTGCCGTGCTTGGCGAAATGCATGATGATTGATGTCAGTTGTGGCGGTTGATTGAAAGCAATACACCCGTCTTGACTTCGAATCAAGGGGACACACTGTTGCTGCTCCTGATTGACTGACAATAATATTTTGAATATTTTTTCTTTGGTTCGTTGAAGTGTGTGGTGTTCTTTTTGTGAGGACCATAAGCAGATTTAGGTATTTCAGTGTTTTGTGTGTCACTTATTTTGGCGTACATAAAACTTACATACATTGAATGATAGTGCGTCACACACTTGTATTGCCCGATGCCTATTATCGAACTGGCCTTCTAATATTCAACGGGGTTTCAAAAGTTTTCTTTATTTGTTTTTAATTCTCTTTTTTCTCTCCAAGACGTCAATGAAAGATAATAATTTTGTTTTGTGGAGAAATTGGACTTGACATGCAAAGTGCACAGTACCTCGATGTCAGGAAAAAAATAGGGAATATGAGTCAGGTGAAGTTAGACTTTTATAGACAAGCTGAAGGGAGTCTCCAAAGCCGAACTAAAAAGAGACTTTGTAGATGAAATACACGGAGGCTTTATAGACGAGTAGAAGGGAGTCTTTATAGACGAGCTATATACGAGCTGAAGGGAGTCTCTATAGACGATCTGAAGGGAGTCTCCATAGACGAGCTGAAGGGAGTCCCCATAGACTAGCAGAAGGGAGTCTCCATAGACGAGCTGAAGGGAGTCTCCATAGACGAGCTGAAGGGAGTCTCCATAGACGAGCTGAAGGGAGTCTTCATAGACGAGCTGAAGGGAGTCTCCATAGACGACTTGAAGGGAGTCTCCATAGACGAGCTGAAGGGAGTCTCCATAGACGAACTGAAAGGAGTCTCTATAGAAAAACTGAAGGGAGACTTGTATTCTTTAAAAAATCCACGCCTTCTGTTAGTCCTTGGAAAAATATTCTTTAAAAAATCCACGCCTTCTGTTAGTCCTTGGAAAAATATTCTTTAAAAAATCCACGCCTTCTGTTAGTCCTTGGAAAAATATTCTTTAAAAAATCCACGCCTTCTGTTAGTCCTTGGAAAAATATTCTTTAAAAAATCCACGCCTTCTGTTAGTCCTTGGAAAAATATTCTTTAAAAAATCCACGCCTTCTGTTAGTCCTTGGAAAAATATTCTTTAAAAAATCCACGCCTTCTGTTAGTCCTTGGAAAAATATTCTTTAAAAAATCCACGCCTTCTGTTAGTCCTTGGAAAAATATTCTTTAAAAAATCCACGCCTTCTGTTAGTCCTTGGAAAAATATTCTTTAAAAAATCCACGCCTTCTGTTAGTCCTTGGAAAAATATTCTTTAAAAAATCCACGCCTTCTGTTAGTCCTTGGAAAAATATTCTTTAAAAAATCCACGCCTTCTGTTAGTCCTTGGAAAAATATTCTTTAAAAAATGCACGCCTTCTGTTAGTCCTTGGAAAAATATTCTTTAAAAAATCCACGCCTTCTGTTAGTCCTTGGAAAAATATTCTTTAAAAAATCCACGCCTTCTGTTAGTCCTTGTCCTTCTGTTAGTCCTTGGAAAAATATTCTTTAAAAAATCCACGCCTTCTGTTAGTCCTTGGAAAAATATTCTTTAAAAAATCCACGCCTTCTGTTAGTCCTTGGAAAAATATTCTTTAAAAAATCCACGCCTTCTGTTAGTCCTTGGAAAAATATTCTTTAAAAAATCCACGCCTTCTGTTAGTCCTTGGAAAAATATTCTTTAAAAAATCCACGCCTTCTGTTAGTCCTTGGAAAAATATTCTTTAAAAAATCCACGCCTTCTGTTAGTCCTTGGAAAAATATTCTTTAAAAAATCCACGCCTTCTGTTAGTCCTTGGAAAAATATTCTTTAAAAAATCCACGCCTTCTGTTAGTCCTTGGAAAAATATTCTTTAAAAAATCCACGCCTTCTGTTAGTCCTTGGAAAAATATTCTTTAAAAAATCCACGCCTTCTGTTAGTCCTTGGAAAAATATTCTTTAAAAAATCCACGCCTTCTGTTAGTCCTTGGAAAAATATTCTTTAAAAAATCCACGCCTTCTGTTAGTCCTTGGAAAAATATTCTTTAAAAAATCCACGCCTTCTGTTAGTCCTTGGAAAAATATTCTTTAAAAAATCCACGCCTTCTGTTAGTCCTTGGAAAAATATTCTTTAAAAAATCCACGCCTTCTGTTAGTCCTTGGAAAAATATTCTTTAAAAAATCCACGCCTTCTGTTAGTCCTTGGAAAAATATTCTTTAAAAAATCCACGCCTTCTGTTAGTCCTTGGAAAAATATTCTTTAAAAAATCCACGCCTTCTGTTAGTCCTTGGAAAAATATTCTTTAAAAAATCCACGCCTTCTGTTAGTCCTTGGAAAAATATTCTTTAAAAAATCCACGCCTTCTGTTAGTCCTTGGAAAAATATTCTTTAAAAAATCCACGCCTTCTGTTAGTCCTTGGAAAAATATTCTTTAAAAAATCCACGCCTTCTGTTAGTCCTTGGAAAAATATTCTTTAAAAAATCCACGCCTTCTGTTAGTCCTTGGAAAAATATTCTTTAAAAAATCCACGCCTTCTGTTAGTCCTTGGAAAAATATTCTTTAAAAAATCCACGCCTTCTGTTAGTCCTTGGAAAAATATTCTTTAAAAAATCCACGCCTTCTGTTAGTCCTTGGAAAAATATTCTTTAAAAAATCCACGCCTTCTGTTAGTCCTTGGAAAAATATTCATTAAAAAATCCACGCCTTGTTGTAGCCTGGGAAAAGTATTCTTTACAAATCCACACTTTAGATGGACCTCGAAAAAAAATCCTAAAATTTTCAAGTTATACATCTTGAAGTCGAAACACTGTCACTCTTTTGAAATGTAGGCCACACACACTCACTACCTTTATAAACTTTTTCCAATTGGACCCAAATGCCTATTGGTTTCAAATTCACAGTGAATTTTTATTTATAACTATTAACAAGGCTGGCAACATAGATCATTCGAATGATTCGTTTTCCGGCCTTAGTAATAACTTAGCGAAGAAAACGCGTTTTCCAGCCTTTGTTGTTATGCAGTTTATGTGTGTGCCTTCTCCAAGCGTTGGCGTCTCCACACAGAGTTATGAATTAAGCTTGAGGTAGGACTTTCATCAGATCCCATCAGCTGCTCATGTTGTTGATGTAGTTTTTCGAAATTTTGCATGGAATTTATTTTCCTCCGAGTGAGTGGTTTTGTGTGCGTAGTTGTGGAAAATTTGTTTGTTTATGATTGTTATTTAATTGTCAATTAATGTATGACTTTGTTTATCATCATCTGCAGCAGCATGCACCACCACTCACCTCACATCTCTTGTCTTCTGTGTGTGCCAGGAGAAATGTGGAGGCAAGGAAACATAGAAATTCCAAAGCGAAAAAGCCCACTCATTGTTAAAGGCGTTGAGTTGTGTCTCTCTGCCTCTGGCTTTTTTGTTGGCGTTGTTGCAGTTTTGATTTATTGTGGGAACTATTTTGTATGCGTTTTGGCATTTTGGGAGCATCTGCATATTTTTGTTGTTTGTGGAACCAGCCTTTTTGTGCTTGTCATGCATCCATTAAATAAGGTGCGTTCAACTTCCTCACTATTACTACGAACTACTGTCTCAAAAAATAAGTGAAAGGATTATGAAGTATTTTGGGGAATGTTTGTTGTTTTTGATGGAGGCACGAATGGGTGAATGGATAGCAGGGTGCCCAGAGGGTCTATTTAAAAAAAAATATATAATATGAGGCCTCTATATATGAGTTAAAGAGATAGGATTATAGACCTATTGACGGTTGTAGAAGTTTATAGGCGAACTGAATATAGGACCTGGGCTCGTATATATAAACCAACCGGAGTCAGGCCAGTGAGTATATATAGGCGAGATGAAGGCCAGGCCAGTGAATGTATATATAGACGAACATAGTTTTTTTTTGTTTTAGTGTTTTATAGACAAACTGAAAGCAGGATATACGGTAATATATAGATCTTAAGACAGAACAGTGATTCTATATGTAGGAGAGTTGAAGCCCAGGTCACTGAGTCTATAGGCGAACTGAATCCCAGTAAAGTGGATCTGTAAATAGGCGAGCTGAAGTCCAGGCCAGTGCTATTTATGTAAAAACGTGCTGAAGCCGGGTTATTGAGTCTATATATAGTCTGGCGAGGCAGGCCAGGTTGTGTATTTATAAAGGATCTGAAGCTGGGATCAATTCCCCAGAGTTACAGACTTTGGCCATTTTGTATAAGGTGACCTGGGCAAACCGACAGATTGGAAATCAATTTCGTCAGTCAGAAAGAGGACCATAAGTTATCGATCGATTGAAAGGCAATGAGAATCGTTGATACTCACTTTGGATTAGCTCTGCCAAAGATTGCCAGTCTTCCGAAACTCATGGATGAGTAGCAGTGTCGTCTTGCATCATTTTCGACTCCTGGTACCCTTTGATTTGATTTTCCTCTTCTTATTCTCACTCCTTGCAGGTGTTACACTCAACGCAACCAAAGCGGATGAGTACATCCTATTCAGGGCGACCGTGGAAACATCTAAGGTTCTGGTTGACGGGACTGCGTTGAACTGTTGGCGGCATGTTGCTGCTCATCTGAAAACTACATCAACTACAAATCTTGAAGGTGAAAGGTTTGATTCTTACGGATGCAGAAACCATTGAAGTCGGCACAGCTAACTAGTTCGCCTCTTTATTTGATGTTTTGAACTTACCCGGATTTTTATATTTTGACAGTTGATGTTTATACCTTTCACCACACTGTGGTACAGGGTATTATGTCTTTGTGCATATGTAACAGGCAAAAGGAATCGAGATAGACCCATGGTTCCTTTTGAGAATATGCATAGAATCACTTTCTGAGTCGATTTATGCATGTCCGTCCGTCCGTCTGTTGATGTTAAATTGTAAACAAAGTACAGGCCGCATTTATAATACGATTTGGTTGAAATTTGATTCAGCTCATTTATTTGACCCAAGGACGAACGTTATTGAAATTGGGAAAAATCGGTTCAGATTTAGATATAGCTCCCATATATATTTTTGTCCGATTTATGGACTTTAGTCTCTGCAAATCATTGGATTTGCAAAAATTTTTGCATATCGTTGTGAATTAAGTCTATAATGATGTGTGCTAAATTTCGTGAAAATCGGTTCAGATTTAGATATAGCTCCCATATATAGTTTCGCCCGATTTTAGGCAAATGGTGCACCAAAGTTTTTGGCATAGTTCACTAAATTAAGTCTAGAAAGACGTGTGCTAAGTTTTGTGAAAATCGGTTCAGATTTAGATATAGCTCCCATATATAGTTTTGCACGATTTTAGGTAAATGGTGCACTAAAGATCCATAGCTAGGCCGATTGACACAACGTACTGAAGTTAATATAAATTAATCTCTGATAAGTTTCCTTCAAATCGGTTCAGATGAAGATGGAGCATAGCTTCCATATATAATTTCGACTTATTCGTGTTAATTGTACACCAAATAATCAATGAGTGTCTGATTTAGATTTAACTACATACAGTGCAGCATACCGAATAGCGTGTGTCAAGTTTGCTTTAAATCGGTTTACAAAATTTAACATAGGTTGCAGAATGACATTTGTAGGGATTAATGTTAGTCAGTTCTGATACAGATAAAGATCACATATTTAAGTTCGTTCAATTTCATGTCAATTTTCCTTCGAAAAATCGACGTCTTTTAAGATACATATGTTGAATATACCCAAAGTGGTGAAGGCTATCATATAGTCGGCCCAGTCCGACTTTACTACTTTCCTTACTGGTTAGTATTGGATTTGTTTTGGAATAAGTTTGTGACGTAGTCGCCTTTCCAGACTCTGGACGATCTTGACAAGGCCCTGCCTTCGTTTAAACTGGATGATTACGCTACGGATCTATCTTCATACAGAGGTCCCATCGAAAGTTTTATCTGAGTAGAGATGCCCAGTCATCTCCACCCTTGGTTGATGACATAACGGAACTCTCTTCATCTAGAGATTCCGTCCAAGATTTTGGTTGAGTAGAGATCCGCAGTCGTTTCCGCCGATTGAAAGAAAAATTGGGGTTTCTATATCCGTCCGTTCGTCTCTGCCGGCTTGAATTAAATTGGGATTTAACTTTATTCCATGTTTGGGATTTGTCCTGAACCAGTTTTGCTGACATAGCACTGGCTCTGGGGTTTGAAGTTCGTTTTAGTGGTTGCTTATTTTTTGAAAGGAGTTTGCGGTGTTCGACTTTCATGACATCACATAACAACCTATTTTTTTTTTTTGTCTTCCTTAAAATGGTTAATTGTGACACGGATGTCTCTTTATCCAGAGGTCCCCTTGCAGGTCCTGGTTGATTAAAAATTCCTGACAAAATGTTCTCAACTGTACTTGGGCTACTCATAGTCGTGTCCCCCATGGAAGCAGATTGTTGGGTTTTCCATTACTGGGATATGGAAAATATAGGTCCATGGTAAGGGTCATCGTATGTCCTAGGGAGATGTCCTAGTTGTAAAATTCGCGACTGAAATTCCCAAAGCAAAATAGAAGTTAAATAATTTGTTTTAATGGAAGCTCTTTGTATTCTTGGGTCATTCATTTTGTAAGGGATTACGTTTCATCAGGACTTGACGATAACCCTAAAAAATATTATGAAGCGCCAAAGTATAAACAAGGCTCAGTTCGAATATAGTAGGTACAAAAAAAAGTGAAACACGAGGTCGTCTGGTTCCTCAGTATTAGGAAGTCCACTTTAGTTGCGAAAAGACCTATGAACTTATGTATAATTGGTTAATATATATATATAACTGGTCGATCATCTTGCGATCATGGGCATATTATAAGTTCTTTCATACACACTCCCAAAACCCACTAGGCTTCCGGAAAGCCTGAAAAAATTGTTGAGGCGCAAATCGTGATGGTCTTGTGATCAAAAGTTAAGGAAGATACTTTAGGTGGGAACTGAACAACGGTCTAATGTTTGGGGGCGCCAATACCGCCTCAACGATCTTGGACGTTCAATCATTTCCTCCCAGACTTACCCCCAAAAACTTCCGCGACTGATTTGAGAGATTCGCAGCTACTCATTAGATTTCTTTGGATTTTCCATTATCAAGTGGACCCGTTTTATAGCATTCAGCTGCTATATCCATTGGCGGATCTACCAGACTTTAAAACTATTAAAAATTAATATCACCCTTAAAGCTCTACTTACAATATTTTAAAAATTCCTTACTTGCAGCTCTATAAACCCTTAACATTAATTATCCTACTGCTTCTACTGGGAGGTCCTGTAGGTAGAGAAGAATATTCTTCCCCTCCATCCCATTATTTATCCACTATAAATGTTAATTTATATTCCTCATATCCCCCAATCAACATTTTTTCTACATAAATTCCCCACAGAAACTTCTTAATTTGCGGCTAATCATCAATGTCAACATTCGAATCGATGATGTCGATCATCGCCACAGCATCTTAGCTTCCTATGCTCATATCCTCCTTCTTGTTTTTTAATCTGTCAACGCCCTCCAATAAAACGAGTAATTTCAAAATTTTATTTACCTCATAATCTTTCGCAAATGAAATGCCAATTTTGGTTATGATTTTTAATTGGCCGGCCACATTGTCGGTTTTGGTATTGGAAGTAGCGATGGTGGGGCCAAGGAGCCAAACAAAAATCATCACAATAAAATTTAACAGCAGTATAGACACACCAAATGAAACGTCAAGTTGACCAAAAACGGTTCGTGAAATGACGGTAAACATTAAACAGTCAATCCGGCAACCAATAAAGGAATCGAACCCCACTGCACTGAACATAACTAGCAACAAAATCAATATTCCAATGGCCATAGATGCAATACCAAACCCAAAACCAGAGAAGGAAATATACCAGCAGGGTTCTTGAGTTAAATTAGTACGAGGTTGTTATGTCGTGAAAAAGGGGGGAAATCTCAAAAACAAATATATTGAAAAAAGACTTTTGGATTAATTGTAAAATTATTAGAAGGGTTATGAAGTTAACGTAGAATTTTGAAATCTAACTTATTTTTTTTTGGACATTTAAACACTTGATTACAAACGTGTTCACTGAAACAAATTACTGCATCTAACTTTAAGCCTAAACCACTAAACATCAACCCATCAATATTTCCACATCACTTCATTTCCATCGGCCCAACATTCAACAGCACCCTCCATAAATGAATCGGTGACTTTATGGTCAACAGAAGGAAAATCATGCAACAGAATGCAGTTAACGCTTTGGTAGGTTATCCTATCAAGAAATTAGCAATAAAATAGTTCATAAAATTCCATGATTGGAAGATGGAAGAGGACATTTGAACGGATAAAAAACTGGTTAGATGCAACTGTGTTGAAATTTTCGACAAATCATAATGTTTATAGACGAACTGAAGGTCCATGGCCTGACGAGAATCTTTAGAGACAATCTGAAGCAGGGAGTTTTTTAAAGATGTGCTGTAAGGAGTCTCTGTGGACGAGGCAGTTCTTATAGAGATGCTGAAGAGAGTATTCATAGACGAGTTGAGGGAGTATCCTTTAGACCATCTAAATGGAGTCTTGTAAAGACCATCTGAAGGGTGTCTGAACCGATTTCAACAAAACTTGGCATATATCAATCTAAAATTATTTCAGTACTCTGTGCGAAATTTTGTCTCAATCGTGCCAATATTGGCAGTATGGTGCACCATTTAAATAAAATCGGACGAAAATATATATGGGAGCTATCTAAATCTGAACCGATTTTCTTCAATTTCAATAGGGTTCGTCCTTGGGCCAAATAAGTGAAACGTGCCAAATTTCATCCAAATCGAATCATAAATGCTACCTGTACTTTGTTCACAAAAATACTTGGACGGACAGACGGACATGCGTAGATCAACTCAGAAAGTGATTCTATGCATATTCTCAAAAGGAACCATGTGTCTATCTCGATTTCGTGCAAATCCAAGGATATATAGGGACTTTGGTGCACCATTTACTTTAAATCGGACGAAACTATATATGGGAGCTATATCTAAATCTGAACCGATTTTCTCGAAACTTGGCACAAATCATTCTGGACCTAATTCAGTACTCTGTGCCAAATTTCGTGCAAATCGAAAGATATATAGGGACCGTTTACATTAAATCGGACGAAAATATATATGGGAGCTATATCTAAATCTGAACCGATTTTTCCCAATTTCAATAGGGTTCGTCCTTGGGCCAAATAAGTGACTTGTGCCAAATTTCATCCAAATCGGATCATAAATGCGACCTGTACTTTGTTTACAATTAAACATCTACAGACGGACGGATATATACGGATATATATGGAAACTATACGGAGCTATATGCATAAATCTCACACACTCAGAAAGTGATTCTATGCACCATATTTCGAAAGGAACCATGTGTCTATCTCGTTTCCTTTTGCCTGTTACAAACATATGCACAAAGACATAATACCCTGTACCACAGTGTGGTGAAGGGTATAAATACATGGGAGCTATGTCTAAATCTGGACCGATTTTTAGGAAACTTGACACACATCTTTCTAGACCTAATTCATTAGGCAAATGCAAATGGAAAGGTATATATAGACTTTGGAGCACAGTTTACATTAAATCGGAGGAAAATATATATAGGAGTTATATCTAAATCTGAACCGATTTTCACGAAACTTAACACACATCATTCTGGACTTAATTCAGTACCTCATGCAAAATTTCGTGCAAATTGAGAGATACATAGGCCCTTTGGTGCACCATTTACCTTAAATCGGACGAAGCTATAAACGGGAGCTATATCTAAATCTGAATCGATTTTTACCAATTTTAATAAAGTTCGTCCTTGAGCCAAATAAGTGACATTTGCCAAATTTCATCCAAATCGGATCATAAATTCGACCTGTACTTTGTTCACATAAATACATGAACGGAGGGACAGACGGACATGAATAAATCGACTCAGAAAGTGAATCTATGCATATTCTCAAAAGGAATCATGGATCTATCTCGATTCCTTTTGCCTGTTACAAACATATGTAGAAAGACATAATACCCTGTACTATAGTGTGGTGAAGGGTATAAAAACCACACCTTCTGTTAGTCCTTGCAAAAATATTCTTTAAAAAATCCACGCCTTCTGTTAGAAAAATACTCTGAAAAAAATCACGGTAAAATATCTGTTAACAAATCCACGCCTTCTGTGAGTCCTTGGAAAAATATTCTTTAAAAAATCCACGCCTTTTGCTTGTCCTTGAAAAATCATTCTTTAAAAATCCTCGTCCTTCAAAAAATTATTCTTTAAAACTCCACGCCTTCCGTTTGTGCTTGAAAAAAATGTCTTTAAAAATCCATGTCTTCAGTAAGTCCTTGAAAAATAGTCTTTAGAAAATCCCCGCCTTTTGTTAGTCCTTGAACAAATATTCATTAAAACTCCACGCCTTCGGTTAGTCCTTAAAAAATATTCTTTCAAAGATATACGCTCCTGCTTGTCCTTGAAGAAATATTCTTAAAAAATCCACGCCTTGGAGGTCCTTCAGAAAATTTTCTTTAAAAATTCCACGCCATCTGTTGCACCTTGAAAAATATTCCTTAAAGAATCCATGCCTTAGACGGACCTTAAAAAACATTTTGCCTATGGCCAATTACAACGACAATTAGGTCACCAGGCTTTCTCATCTTCCGGGTTTAATAACTATTTGTTTAATCACATTTCTGTATGACATTCATCTCGCACCATATTCCCAACAACAACAACAACTGATACACCTTTTTCCAAATATTTCTTGCAAATAGATTATTACGAATAGTTCTGTTGTAATTCTTGTTAGTGTCGTTGTTTCTCTTGTCCAAATATCCAACGCTTATCGCCGCTTTTCAATTTGGTTTGACGTAAAATGTTGTTTTTTGGTTGGTTTGCCATTGCCAGTGGACAACCATCACTTTGGGATGGTCAAGAGTGCAGCAGAGGTAGTGGTTGTCAATTTTTTCGACCGATACATGTTCAATATTTGCATATAACTCAAAAATTGTTTTACGACTAAAGAAAAAAATACCAAATGACGACAACGACGATCTGCCATAGTTTTCATAATGTTTGTTATTTTTTTTCTTAGCGGAATGCCTACCCTGCCTCGTGTGTAGCGACGTGTGTGTCTGTGTAGAGCAATCGCAGAGCAATTACTCTTTGTTTATGGGCTGGAAATATAGGTACGAAGTGTATGCTACGCGAGGAAAACTAAGGAGACCATAGACATATTTTTTGAAGGACCATGACCACAAGAAGTGGATTTTTAACTAACACCTAAGGCGTGGATTTTTTATAGGATATTATTTAATGACTAACGAATTTTTAATGATTATTTTTAAATGTCTAACAGAAGACGTGAATTTTTTCAAGGATTAACAAAAGGCGTGACTTTTTAAAGAATATTTTTTTCAAGGTCCATCCATAAGGAAATCCGGAAATTTTACTAACGAGTAAAACACCAAACCGAATTCTTTGGTGCAGGCACCTGTAGAGATGAAGAAGGAAAACTGGTGACAGGCAGCGTGTTTATGATCTGATTTTTAAAAGCTTCTGGTATCAAATAGTTGCGTTTGAAGAAGATACCTCAGAACCAATACGAGATGACGGTATAGAGTGTATACCACCTAGCCAAGATGAGGTCAGAATAGCAATCAATCGGCTGAAGAATAATAAAGCAGAAATATTCATGACTGGTGGTCAGATGCTGGTCAGGAGCATGCATCAGCTGATTAGTACAATTTGGGTAGAGGAATGCATGCCCAATGATTGGAACCTCAGCATCCTATGTCCCGTGCACAAAAAAGGAGGCAAGACAATGTGTGCCAACTATAGAGGAATAAGTCTCCTTACCATCGCCTATAAAGTGCTATCCAAAGTTATGTGTGAACGACTGAAGCCAATGGTCAATGACATTATAAGACAATACCAATGCGGCTTCCGACCTGGCAAATCCACAATTGTCCAGATCTTCACTCTGAGCCAAATTTTGGAAAAGACCCACGAAAAACACATCGACACATTCCACTTATTCGCCGATTATAAAGCCGCATTCGACAGCCCTCAGAGATGTTTAAAGTCATGTCCGCGTTTGGCATTCCTGCAAAATTAGGCTCTCGGAGCGCTACAATACCGAACGAGGATTCAGATAAGGTGACAGTTTGTCGTGTGACAAAGGTGAACAGAAATGACACTCTATGCTCCATACAACACATGTTAGTCGCCTACACCGATGGCATCGATATAATTTGTCGAACATTGCGAGCGGTAACATCCACCTTTGAACAAATTGAGTAGGAGTCCGCAAGGTGGGTCTGGCAGTAAACGGCGAGAAGACTAAGCTGATGGTATCCACGCGCAAGACTTCCAGCAGACTTGGACCAACTGTGGAACTTTGGAACTACAACTTCGAAGTAGTGAACAATTTTATACACCTTGGTACCGCCATAAATAAAACCAAAACCATCAGTTTTGAAATTCGAAGAAGTATAGTGTTGGCCAACAGATGCTACTAAGGTCTAAGTAATCAGTTTAGAAACAAGGCCACCTCCTGCCAGACCAAACTCACACTCTACAAGACGCTGATACTACCCGTGCTATTATATGGATCTGAAGCATGGGTACTTACGCAAGCAGATGAGGCAGCTCTTGGATTGTTTGAGAGAAAAATTCTTAGAAAGATCTATGGACCGATCTGCGGTGACGGTGAATATCGCCGTCGAATGTACCATGATTTTTACCATTTATTATCGGACATCGGCATTGTCAGACGTATCGAGCTGCAGCGATTACGTTGGCTAGGTCATGTTGTGAGAATGGATGAAAATGTCCCAGCTCAAAAGGCATATAAAATCGAAGCAGCTGATGGTTCACGAAGAAGGGGAATGCCAAGAATTAGATGGAAAGATCAAGTGGAAGACAACATGCCGAACATGGGATTGAAATTGGAAAACCTGCACAAAATACCGACTAGCCTGGAAATACTTTTTAAGCTCGGCTTATGGAACGAAAATTCTGTCACAAGCTAGCTATGTAAGTAACTATCCACAAGGCGTGGACTTTTAAAACATATTTTTCAAGGTCTAATAGAAATTCGGCCCTGCCGAACTTAACGACGTTTTTAATTCATAAGAATATTTTTTCTATAGCTCCCCACAAAGTTGCTCACTACCACTGGGTTCTCCAGAAACGGCCTTTCCATGTACCTGTTTTAATGTTTATTTCAAATTTTTCTTTGGTTAGCCAAATTTGCAAGTATGCCGAACCTATCACTTAAAATGTCCGCATTTAAATGCACATTTGTGTTGTCGAATTGACTGCAAGTCCAAAAAGAAAAAAATACCAACAACAACAAAAATATTTTCCTTCTAAGCCACAAATGACTTTTGTAGATAGAGAAGAGCGTGGAGCTCGGGGATTTCTACCGACCACAGATATTAGACATGTGTTTGAGGAACAAATAGTAGAAGAAAAAAATATATATGTAGCCAATATTACTAATAATTTGGCTTAAAATTGATGTCATTTAAATTTGCCGGCAACATTCATTTCGAGTGCATGAAAAACTCGTCCCAGCTTTGGTTTGGCTGTCGTCTTGGTACGCCTGCTCTGCCTGCCTGCTTTGGCTGTCCAACCACCAGCCGTCTATCGATATGTCCATCCGTTCATTGGCTTAACTGTTTGTAATTTTTATTATTTCTTGGATGAATATGAGTGGATTGTTTTTTTATATTTTTTTGTTAACCAGTTACCATATTTTTGGACAATTTTTTTTGCATGTGCGGATCATTGGCTTATTTGCGTTGTATTTTCGGTGTTTTTCTTTTTTTTTTTGTTTTTGGTCGTCGTCCCATGACATGCGATTAGTCAAGTTAAATTTAAAATCCAGTAACAGTAACAAGTGGGTTATGTGGTTTGGTTGGTGCAAAGCGTACACACGGCGTGCGGGACATATGTGGATGGTTGTACAGATCATGAGAGAGTATGGAAATCATTAATTATGGTATTTTATTTCGCAAAATGCGGTAGCAACCAAACGTGGTATGCCCCAAATGATATTTAATGGTGTTGGTGATGGGCGAGAGGGGTGGCTTATTAAAATTTTGTCAACATGTATTTAAACAAAATAACCACCACCACCAATAAAACGTGCAAATTTGGGGCTGGGAAAATGCTAAAATGTCATCAATATTAAACAGATTAGTGAGATTTAATTAAGTGAATTTCTTCACATTTTTTTGGTTTTGCAAAAATATTCTTTAAAAAAAATCAGATTTTTTTTGGAATTGAAACACATATTCTTCAGAAAATTCTCGCGCTTTGGTTGTTTGAATGGGAAGGACTTTAATGCGAGCTCAATTTCCAAACTTGCACATTTATTTAATATTTTTTTCCAAAGAAATTTCGTACCCTCCAAAACTCGGAATGTCAATTTGAAACCCCCTACCTGAAACTGGGTGGTAACTTTATGTGGGAGACTTTGTCAAAAAATGGATCAAAACAGACAATTTCCAGCGAGGAAGTTTATTTACCCACGAAGAATTTAGAATGCCAATTTACAGCCCCATTGTTTGGAAAATGATCCTAGGACCATCAAAATACCCTCAAATAGTGCGGGACCATTTCGAAATTTTAGAATATAATCACTTCAATGGAAGAGTATATTGAAAAATGTAAAAATGCGGTCTTACTACATTTTGAACGAGATATGACTTCTGAAACAAGGCGATATCGGTGTTATGAAGCAGTTCGACAGCTGCAGCACAATAAGAAGGCAGATTTATCTGCACCACCTTCAGACTCTGGTGCATTTGGCTGTTTCTGTAAGGAGAGGGGACGAAAGTAGGTCCGCCCACAAACCCATAAGCGAGATCCCTCGGAAACATCTCTCCACAGTCTTCACAGGAGGTGAGGTTGCTGCGAAGACTTTCCACTATGTACGAAAGTCGTGATAGCATTCCCATTTCCGTGATAACATTCCCATTTCCCTTCTTGACCACTACTGGAATAGTTTTTGGAGTAAAACTTGAAGGTTCATGTGAAAACTTGTCAATAGGTCTGACTTTCGCCATTCCCATTATAACTCTCTCCTAGGACTCACAAAATACGCGATTTTTTGAATGTTTTTTCAAGGCGTAGATTTTGTCAAGGATACAGCAAGGCGTGGATTTTGTAAAGAATATTTTTCAAGGCTACAGCAAAGCGTGGATTTTGTAAAGAATATATTTTCAAGGCTACAGCAAGGCGTGGATTTTGTAAAGAATATTTTTCAAGGTCTATCAAAAGGCGTAGATTTTGTAAAGAATATTTTTCAAGGTCTATCAAAAGCCGTAGATTTTATTAAAGAATATTTTTCAAGGTTTCAACTGAGGCGTAGATTTATTAAAGAATATTTTTCAAGGTCTATCAAAAGGCGTAGATTTTGTAAAGAATATTTTTCAAGGTCTATCAAAAGGCGTAGATTTTGTAAAGAATATTTTTCAAGGTCTATCAAAAGGCGTGGTTTTTGTCATCAAAGGTTTCTTTGCACTCGGTTGATAAGGAGAGGGGACGAAAGTAGGTCCGCCCACAAACCCATAAGCGAGATCCCTCGGAAACATCTCTCCACAGTCTTCACAGGAGGTGAGGTTGCTGCGAAGACTTTCCACTATGTACGAAAGTCGTGATAGCATTTCCGTGATAACATTCCCATTCCCCTTCTTGACCACTAATGCAATAATATTTGGAATAAAACTTGAAGGTTCATGTGAAAACTTGTCAATAGGTCAGACTTTCGCCATTCCCATTATAACTCTCTCCTAGGACTCACAAAATACGCGATTTTTTTGAATGTTTTTTAAAGGCGTAGATTTTGTCAAGGATACAGCAAGGCGTGGATTTTGTAAAGAATATTTTACAGCAAGGCGTGGATTTTGTAAAGAATATTTTACAGCAAGGCGTCGGATTTTGTAAAGAATATTTTTCAAGGACTATCAAAAGGCGTGGATTTTGTAAAGAATATTTTTTCAAGGACCCTATAAGGCCCACGCCTTTTGTAAAGAATATTTTTTCAAGGACCCTATAATGCGTAGATTTTGTAAAGAATATTTTTCAAGGTCTATCAAAAGGCGTAGATTTTGTAAAGAATATTTTTCAAGGTCTATCAAAAGGCGTAGATTTTGTAAAGAATATTTTTCAAGGTCTATCAAAAGCCGTAGATTTTGTAAAGAATATTTTTCAAGGTCTATCAAAAGGCGTAGATTTTGTAAAGAATATTTTTCAAGGTCTATCAAAAGGCGTAGATTTTGTAAAGAATATTTTTCAAGGTCTATCAAAAGGCGTAGATTTTGTAAAGAATATTTTTCAAGGTCTATCAAAAGGCGTAGATTTTGTAAAGAATATTTTTCAAGGTCTATCAAAAGGCGTGGTTTTTGTCATCAAAGGTTTCTTTGCACTCGGTTGATATTCCTTCGCCGATCTCACTTAAATCGCCCTTTGTCCCATGCTTTAATGCTATACAGTGGGTATTCTTTACCGTCGCCTTGGTAAAGGTCACGGAAGAGGTAGCCCCTGTAAACGAGGTAGGAATTTGATAGACCGGAAATTCGATAAAGGCCATTTGGGATAGTCCCTTTCCAATGGCCAATGACTCCCACTAATTCTTCCATCAGGTTCAGTTTGGCTACTTTCTGGTAGCATCCCTGAAGTTTTCAATAGGTCCGACATTCTCCTTCCAAAAGACAGCATTATTTTTGCCTACTACCGAAACATGAGTGACCAAAGGCTAAGTGGTTTTTGTCAACAAAGGTTTCTTCTGTCAACAAACGTTTCTTCTGTGTTTGCCCGTTGTCATTAGAGTTTTCATAGAGGTTCGGGAAGATGTAGCCACTGAGAGCGAGGAATTCGGTCGACCGGAAGCTTCCTTAAGGACTTGTGGATATAGTCCCTTTCGTACTTTCTCACGACCCTATCGGTCGATTATGAAGGGACAATTTACACGCACAGCCGATAGTTTACAACCCTCTCAAAGGGGCTCAAGGTCTTAATGAGGTAGTCGGTGGATGAAACAAACACATTATGCTTGTGATTTTCAGATGATGGTCGAGTAGTGACCAATTACTTTCATTGATCCTTCCATAAGGTTCCGTTTTATCAATGATGACTATTCTCTGACCATCTGCAACCATCCGTCGAGATGCCGTTTCAGTCGTCTCCTGAAACCCGGATGAGGTAGCCACTGAGAGCGAGGAACTCGGTCGACCGGAAGTTCCCTAATGACTTGCAGAGATAGTCCCTTTCGTATTTTTTTCACTACCCTGACGGTCAAGTTGGGATGAGCCCTTTACAGGTACAGACGGTAGTTTACAACCGTCTAAAAGGGGTTCAAGGTCTTAATGTGGTAGTCGGAGGACTCCTTATTACCACAGTTGATGACAATAACTGCTAATGATGAAACAAACGCGATAGGATTATGATTTTCAGATGACGGTCGAGTAGGAGTGAACAATTACCAATTTGTCAATGATGTATATTCTCTGGTCATCTGCTACCATCCGTTGAGATGTCGTTTTTTTGCACTATGTACAACTTTCGTATTCTCCTTCGATGTCTTCCCATTTCCCTACAAGGTCACTACCGAAAATTTTTTGGAGCAGACCCATCAGGTGAAGACTTGTCAATCGATCCAACTTTCGTATTTCCAATGACAGACTTCCCACTGTACCTCTTGTCCACTACCGAAATATTCGATACTGTAGGTTTTCTTTAGAGTTGCCTTGGTAGAGGTGATTCGGGTCATTATTGTCCTGCTTTACACTTTTAGGTGCATGGGCCGATATTGTATCTGAAACACCCTTTATTAACCTCAGTGACCATCGTTCTCAGAAGCAACGATTTGTAGGCTGAATCCGACAAACAACCGACACACTTGACCGCACCTGTTGCCTAGAGGGTAGAGTGCTGATGACGGTTACATCAAAATCTTCGTCTGTGTCTCTTATGTCCGAAGGGATGCTCTTTGGCCTCAATGAGGCTTTGTCGGGTCAAATTATCATAAATGCCGCCTAAAACTGGCGCAAAGTCGTTCCCTCCCGCAGTCGGCGCCCTTTTGGGACATACACTTTGGTATTTTAAAGAAGAGGCCCTGTCCGAGTTCATATTTTGGTTTCTAGTATTCGTGGTATCTAAGACTGAGGGCACCAAGGCAGCCACACCATCAGTTCAAGGATTTTTATTTGGTCCTTTGTCTTCCGTATAATTCTTGAAAAATTATTCTAAAAAAAATACCTCATTCTTGAAATATTCTTATAAAATCCACGCTTTTATCCGTCCTTGACAAAGTATTTTTATACCCTCCACCTCCACCGTTTGTAACGCATCGAAATAATCATTTCCGACCCTATAAAGTATATATATTCTTGATCAGCATAAAATTCTATGACGATCTAAGCATATCCGTCTGTCTGTCTGTTGTAATCACTCTAGCGTCTAAACGAATCAAGATAGAACGCTAAAATTTTGCATAGAGTCGTCTTTTGCCTGCAGACAGGTCAAGTTCGAAGATGGGCTATATCGGTCCACGTTTAGGCATAGCTCCCATATAAGGGTACCCCCCGATTTTCGGTATTTTAGGGTTCTTGAGCACGGTTTTCAACCGAATTCGCTGAAATTTGGTACATTGGGTTCTTATTGGATACCAAATATCCCCACTAAAATGTATAAATATAGGTCCACTTTTTCTGGTAGCCCCCATATAAGGGTACCTCCCATTTTTCAGTTTTTGGGGGAGGGGGGGTTTTGACCGGATTTTTCACCGAATTGGCTGTAATTTAGTAATTTGATTTCTTATTCGGTAGCAAATCTCTCCACAAAAATTTATAACTATAGGTCAATTTTTTCGGGTAGCCCCCATATAAGGGTACCCCCCAATTTTCGGTATTTTAGGGTTCTTGAGCGCGGTTTTCAACCGAATTCGCTGAAATTTGTTATTATGTAGTCGTATATGGTAACAAATCTCCCCACCAAAAATTATTAATATTCACCCCTTTTTAGGGGTAGTCCCCATATAACCCCCTTTTTTATATTAAAATAGTAATCTGATTTTTTTCGTGTGTTGGGTTTGGGTAGTCGTTACGGGTAATAGTCATTTTTTACCCTACAAGGACGTTTTAGCCATCTGTTGTAAGCATTCCGCCTTCTAAAGATATTGTGATAAAAAACTCGTCTCCTCAATATACTGATACCTCCTGAAGGAAATAATTGAGATAAACAATTAAAATATTGGGTTCAAAATTGGCATATACCGGTCATTAATTAGGCATAGCCCTCATATAATGATATCCCCAAATATTCACTATTTCCTACACTATGTTATCAATATTGGTCCCCCTTTAGGCATATCCTCATATAACTTTGTAATCTAAATTACAGTAGTTTGAGGATTTTATACTCTACCATGCGTTATCAGTATCAGTCCACTATTTGGATCTTACAGATTTTAGGAAAAATCCCCATTAAAAATTGCTGAAGTTTGTATTTGGTGTACATAATGGTTTACATAAAGCGATTTGTAGAATTATCGGTATATGCCCACTTTTTGGTATGTTCCCTATATTTTAATTGCATGTATCTGTCGTATAACTATGGTGGAGGGTATCCAAAGTTCGGCTCGGCCGAACTTAACGCTTTTTCACTTGTTATTTTTAAATACGCAATTGTATTGGTTTTTGAAAACCTTATATAAAACCATTCCTCGCTCCTTTGGGGTACAGGGAAATATTATTTAAACTATATTGGTCCTTTAGAAAGTATTCTTTGGTCCTCGAACATATATTCTTGAAGAATCCTGCGATTTTATAGGGTCTTAAAAAAGGTATCCTTAACATTTTTTCTTTGACAAATATTTTGATTGTATATATATATGTATATACCGTTTCTAATTATACAACTTCAACACTTTCGCAACACGTTTTGGACCTTCCATTTCAACACAAAAATATTTCCATATGACCGACATTTTTTGTGGTGCCTTATGACATGATCGCACTAGCATCCAAAAAGGAAGTTCAGTATTGTTGTTTTCGGTATCATGTTATTGGAATCCGCAACGGTATACCATGTAGGTGATGTTCGAACATATATGGCAATGTTCAACGAAAAGAAAAAGACAAAAGGCCAATAATTCTGTTACAGAACATTGAAGTGCTGAGGGGGAGAGTTCAAATCTTAGACCACCATCGAACAATGATGACCGAAGACGACTACGACGATGACGACAACGGCAGGGATGGCTAATAAAGACAAGACAGAACAACAACAGCATATCCTACCGAACTGCCTACCAACCATACGTTGTTATGTAGTTACGACGATGAAGCCTCAATGGTTTTATGATTGCTAGGGTAACCAAAAAAAATCATCATCAACGTATCAGTATGGCTGGTCACTTCCAATCGTTTTTTTTCTCTGTTTCGGTTGGTCGTGTGTGTCCCGCTCTCTGGGTAGGTTGTGGGATGTTGTTTGTTATTTGGATGTGGTTTCGGTTGTTGCTATCGATACCTTACTGAAGTAATAAAAGCTCCAGCAGTAAAGTACAAATTGAGTGATTTCAATAGCTAAGATCCGAAGATGAGATAAATTCAGTACGGTCGTTTTGAAAACATCTTCAGGATGACTGGTTGGGGGTGTAGAACAAAATTCTTTGAAAAATGCATTCTGACGAAGCTTCTTGAAAAATAAAAACATATCCTTTAAAGATTGCTTTTTTTACTTCTATTGGGGTTTTAAAAAATATTCTTTAAATAATTCCCGCTAATAAAAGACATTGAAAACATATACATTAAAAGAACTATGCCTTCGATTTTTCAACGAATAGTTTTTAAAGGACTAACAGAAGCCAAGGATTTTTAAGGAATATATTTCAAGGACTAACGATTCGGACCATTACCTTGCGGCAGCCAAGGTACGCACCCGTCTTAATGTAGCAGCAAAGGTGCGATCTAATGTAACACGGAAATTTTACGTCGAAAAGCTGCAAACACAACAGATAGCAGAAGCCTACTCCGCTCAACCTACCCAACTGCTTGACGAAAGCACCCCTTGTCCCGATAATAATATAGAAGCACAGTTGCAGTTTGTACTACTACAAACTGCAACAAAAGCAACACTTGGGTACCAAAGACCACCATCAAGAAATCCGTGGTACGATCAGGAGTGTCGTAATGCTACTGATATGAAAAACGCAGCGTATAGGGCAACCCTGTGGACAGTAGCAACACGTAATGCGATGGAGAACTATCGGGAGAAAAGGAGATAGGAGAAACGTATTTTCTGAAAAAAGAAGAAGGAACAAGAAAAGCGTGAGCAAATCGAGATGTTCAGGAGTCAGAACGAAGTCCGAAAATTCTACCAACCGGTAAAACACCAAACCGAAGGTTTTGGTGCAGGCACATCCTCCTGTAGAGATGAAGAAGGAAACCTGGCGACAGATACAGACAGCGTGCTGAGGATCTGGAAAGAGCATTTTGAAAAACTTCTGGTATCAAATAGTACTGGTGAAGAGGATACCTTAGAACCAATAGTAGATGACGGTATAGAGTGTATACCACCTAGCCAAGATGAAGTCAGAATAGCAAACAATCGGCTGAAGAATAATGAAGCAGCCGATGGGTTACAAGCCGAACTATTCAAGACTGGTGGTCAGATGCTGGTAAGGAGCATGCACCAGCTGATTAGTACAATTTGGCTGGAAGAATGCATGCCCAATGATTCGAACCTCAGCATCCTGTGTCCCGTGCACAAAAATACGATACGTGCCAACTATAGAGGAATATGTCTCCTTCCCATCGCATATAAAGTGCTATCCAGCGTACTGTTTGTACGACTGAAGCCAATGGTTAACGACATTATTAGACCATACCAGTGCGGCTTCAGACCTGGTAAATCCACCATTGACTAGATTTTTCACTCTGAGCCAAATCTTGGAAAAAACCGACGAAAAACACATCGACACATTCTACATATTCGTCGACTACAACGCCGCATTCGACAGCCCTATTCGTTCAGAGGTGTATAAAGCCATGTCTGCGTTTGGCATTCCTGCAAAATTAATACGGCTATGCAGGCACAAGATCAGCAGTTACAGTCGGAAAGGACCTCTCGCAGACCTTTAATACCGAACGAGGATTCAGACAAGGTGACAGTTTGTCGTGTGACCTTTTTAACATCCTGCTGGAAAAGGTCATACGAGAAGCAAAAGTGAACAGAAATGGCATATTGTACACCAAACAACACATGTTACTCGCCTACATCGATGACATCGACATAATGGGTCGAACACTGAGAGCGGGAACAGCCACCTTTGAACGATGGAGTCTGCCAAAGTGGGTCTGGCAGTAAACGGCGAGAAGACCAAGCTGATGGTATCAACCAAGACGCAAGACGTCCAGTAGACTCGGACCAACTGTGGAACTTGATAACACAGCTTCGAGGTAGTCAAAGATTTTATATACCTTGGTACCGCCATAAACAAAACGAATGACATCAGTTTTGACATTCGGAGAAGGATAGTGATGGCCAACAGATGCTTCTATGGTCTGAGCAAACAACTCAAAAGCAAGGACACCTCCCGCCAGACCAAAGACACACTCTACAAGACGTTGATACTATACTTGCGCAAGCAGATGAGGCAGCTCTTGGAGTGTTTGAGAGAAAAATACTCCGAAAGATCTATAGGCCGATCTGCGTTGATGGTGAATATCGCCGTCGAATGAATCATGAGTTGTACAAGCTATTCTCGGACATCGACATTATTAGACGTATTGAGCTGCAGCGACTACGCTGGCTAGGTCATGTTGTGAGAATGGATGAAGATGCCCCAGCCCAGAAGGCATATAAAAGGGAACCAGCTGATGGTTCTCGCAGAGGGGGTAGGCCACGAATAGGATGGACAGATCAAGTGGAAGATAACATTGCCGAATATGGTCTGAAAATCTTTTTTAAGCTCGGCTTATGGAACGAAAGTTCTGTCACAAACCAGCTAATGTAATGTAACAGAAGGCGTGGATTTTTTAAACAATATACTTCAAGGACTAACAGAAGGCGTGGCTTTTTTAAACAATATACTTCAAGGACTAACGGATGGCGTGGATTTTTTAAACAATATATTTCAAGGACTAACAGAAGGCATGGATTTTTTAAAGAATAGGTCCGTCTAGTCCCTTGAAAAAATATTCTTTAAAATAAACCACGGTAGGTTCTTGAAAAAATATTCTTTAAAATAAACCACGATTAGGTGCTTGAAGAAGTATTCTTTAAAAGAAAGCCCGACTAGGTGCTTAAAAAATATTCTTCAAAAGAAAAAATATTCTTTAAAAGAAACCACGCCTAGGTCCTTGAAAAAATAAATTTCTTTAAAAGAAACCACGCCTAGGTACTTGAAAAAAAATTCTTGAAAAGAAACCACGCCTAGGTCCTTGAAAATAAATATTCTTCAAAATAAACCACGCCTAGGTCCTTGAAAATGCATTTTTTAAGAGAAACTACGCCTAGGTCCTTGTAAACATATCCATTAAAATAGATCTCCTCCCGTAGGACTAATTTTTCTACTTTGGTTTATGGTACAATTATTGATAGCTATGATTTTTTTGTGGTCTCATATTTGATGTGACTCCTTCCCATCCACCAATGGCTCAGGAAGACATATAAATCTCTCCTAGACAAACAATAAGAAATTACAACAACAAAAACACACCATCATGAGGAAACTATGGCATTTCATAAAGCTGTGAACGTACAAATTCCATTTGACCATAATGGTTGGATCCACACAACACACAACAACGAAGTTGCGCTTTCATGTCCATGAAGATGTATGAGATGTTTGGATTTTTTGTTGGCTGAACTGATTCCACTGGTGGCTAGCTGACGAAGAAGAAGACGAAAACCATGTGCTGTGATGATGCCTTGGTACATTTTGATGGAATGATCGAATGGTTCGGATCAATAGCTGCTGCTCTTGATGGGCTTATGGCTGTGCTGATGTTCATGGTGCCATGTTTGGCCGCTGTTGTTGTTGTCGGTGGAAGAAAAGTGCTGCTGGTGGCGCCTTTAGTTGCTCGTTCATCATTCTTGCAATGATCGCTGCGCCAAAGGAAATTCATCCACAAGCCTTGGTGGTGGTGCTACCTGGTATTGATTTTATTTTATTTTTTTTTTGTGAATAAATTTTCTAAGCCAAGTGAGTTATATTGGCAATAAGCATTTGTTTTTTTTTGTTTGTTTCGGTTTTTATTTGAAAATTATGCGCGATTTTTTTCCTTGGACCATATGCTGGGATTTAGTTTTGATTTAACAGATGATTCTGCGGGACTGTGACAATGGCGACAACGACAGCAACAACAACACAATAATGTTAGCAATGGAAGGATGATGATGATCATGTTGTTAGACTGCTGTGAAAATATAGCCATTGTGATCTTCTTATTGGAACAACATTCGTCTGCTGTTTTGTGGATGTCCGATCGGCCACCTATTGCCTTTGATTTGCTGCTCTTGTAATAAATGCAGTTGTTTCATATGTTTTGACACTGTTATCGATTGCATTGACATGCTAACCCCAATTTTTTTTGTTTGTTGTTACTATTATTGTTTCGAAACCATGTTGAATTTTTAATTCGTTCCTGATTTAAAAATTGCATTGAAATTTCAAATGTTCGTTCGAAATGTCACACAGAAAATTTCTAGCATTTCCCGTGGAATAGTTTTCTGTGAATAATTTTTCTTTGGTGGTCGTTATAAATCAAAAGTCGATGTCTTCACTTTTTAAAAGTAGAGCATGTCACTATGCGATTTTCATGAAGTTCACACATTCCGCAAAGAAAATAATCAACAGAATTTGTAAGTATTGGTATTCATGTCATTTCATTATAAATTCAAATCATAATGCGAATTAGTTTGAACCGCAGTCTATAAAAATGCCTCAGTGACGCAAATATAGCTACAGTCCAGAGCAGTGGATTCGAACAATTTTGCAGAGTAAGAAAAAAATAATACTCTAAAATTAATATTAAGTGTATACTCTAGTCAAAAATAGATCTACTCGTATGAAGTACGTAATACAGCCCCAAAATTAGAGTAATTTGTGGGACAAAAATTACTATGATTTTTCTGGGGAGACGAATTTCTACAGACGTAATGGGTAGGATAAGGCTCTGGGAACTCATTCACCCTTTACTTATTTTTGGTATGCGCACTTTCTTGGTTTAAACACTTACTTACTTTACTTAGCTGGCTTGTTACAGAACGGTTGTTCCATAAGCCGAGCTTAAAAAAGATTTCCAAGCGCGTCGGTCTTGTGCGCAAGTCCACCAATTTGGAAGACCACGTTCCAAGATGTTGTTTTCTACTTGGTCTTTCCATCTAATTCGTGGTCTTTCCCTTCTACGGGAACCATCAGTAGGCTCATTTTTATATGCCTTTTGAGCTGGGGCATTTTCATTCATCCGCACAACATGGCCTAGCCACCGTAGTCGCTGTAGCTCAATACGACTGACTATGTCGATGTCCGCGTATAAATTGTAAAGCTCGTGGTTCATTCGACGCAGATCGGCCCGTAGATCTTTCGGAGAATTTTTCTTTCAAACACCCCAAGAGCTGCCTCATCTGCTTGCGCAAGTACCCATGCTTCTGATCCATATAATAGCACGGGTAGTATCAGCGTCTTGTAAAGTGTGAGTTTGGCCTGGCGGGAGGTGGCCTTGTTTCTAAACTGCTTACTTAGACCATAGTAGTATCTGTTGGCCATCACAACCCTTCTCCGAATTTCAAAACTGATGTCATTCGTTTTATTTATGGCGGTACCAAGGTATATAAAGTCTTTAACTACCTCGAAGCTGTAGTTCTCAAGTTCCACAGTTGGTCCGAGTCTACTGGACGTCTTGCGCGTTGATACCATCAGCTTGGTCTTCTCGCCGTTTACTGCCAGACCCATTTTGGCAGACTCCTGTTCAATTTGTTCAAAGGTGGCCGTTATCGCTCGCAATGCTCGACCCATTATATCGATGTCATCGGCGTAGGCGATTAACATGTATTGTTTGGTGTACAGAGTGCCATTTCTGTTCACTTTTGCCTCTCGTTGACCTTTTCCAGCAGGATGTTAAATAGATCACACGACAAACTGTCACCTTGTCTGAATCCTCGTTCGATATTGAAGGGCTCCGATAGGTCCTTTCCTACTTTAACTGCTGACCTTGTGACACTTAAAGTTATCCTGCATAGCCGTATTAATTTTGCAGGAATGCCGAACGTAGACATGGCTTTAAACACCTCTGAACGGATAGGGCTGTCTAATGCGGCTTTGTAGTCGACAAATAGGTGGTATGTGTCAATGTGTTTCTCGTGGGTCTTTTCCAGGATTTGGCGCAGAGTGAAAATCTGGTCAATGGTGGATTTGCCAGGTCTGAAGCCGCATGGTCCGATGATGTCATTGACCATTGGCTTCAATCGTTCACACAGCACATTGGATAGCACTTTATATGCGATGGGAAGGAGACTTATTCCTCTATAGTTGGTTTAAACACATGGACAGAAATTTCCCATGGTTCGGACGACTATCAAAATTACACCGAAATAGGACCTGCAGGATCTGAACAATATTAATATATCGTTGTACTAGTTTTCACGCACCACGTTAGAATGCTGTTTTTATAGAAATTGTTTCGAGAACAAGCGCGGACGAGCAAGGACCAGAAAGGCGTGGATTTTTTTTAAGAATATTTTTAAGGCTACAACAAGGCGTGGACTTTTTAAGGACTATATTTTCAAGGCTACAACTAGACGTGGACTTTTTAAAGACTATGTTTTCAAGGACCAGAATGAATTTGATTTTCAAAAGAATTTTTTTAAGGATCAGAGAGGCTTGGACTTTTCAAGATTTCTTCAAGGACCAAGGATCAGAAAGACGTCGAGTTTCCACAGATGACGTGGATTTTTAAATAATTTTTCAAGCATCCCATCTGTCGATGCTTGAAAAAGATAGTATGGATTGTTTTATAGAATGCTTTTTCAAGGCTATAACAAGACGTAGATTTTTAAAGCAATTTTTTCAAGGACCACAGAAAGCGTGATTTTTTCAAAGAAATTTTTTAGAAGCTACAATAAGGCATGGCTTTTTATACCCTTCACCACAGTGTGGTACAGGGTATTATGTCTTTGTGCATATGTTTTTAACAGACAAAAAGAAACGAGATAGGCCCATGGTTCCTTTTGAGAATATGTGTAGAATCACTGTTTTAATCGATTTGTTCATGTCCATCCGTCTGTCTGTTCATGTTAAATTGTAAGCAAAGTACAGGTCGCATTTATTATCCGAATAGGATGAAATTTGGCACAGCTCATTTATATGGCCTAAGGGCGAACCCTATTGAAAATGGGAAAACTCTGCTCAGATTTAGATATAGCTGCCATATATATTTTCGTCTGATTTTATGTAAATGGTGCACCAAAGACCCTATATTTTTCGATTTACATGAAATTTGGCATGGCGTACATAATTAAGCCCAGAATGATGTGTGTTATGTTTCTGGAAAATCAATTCAGATATAGATAAAGCTCCCATATATATTTTCGTCCGATATAAGGTAAATGGGGCACCAAAGTCCCTATATATCGTTCGATTTGCACGAAATTTGGCAAAAAGTACTGAATTAGGTCCAGAGTGATGTGTGTTAAGTTTCGTGAAAATCGATTCAGATTTAGGTATAGATCCCATACATATTTTCGTCCGATTTAATGTAAATGGTTTATCAAATCCCGTATATAGCTTTCGATTAGCACGAAATTTGTCATAGCGTACCAAATTAAGTCTAGAATGGTAAAAATCGGTTCAGATTTAGATATTGCACTCACATATATATTTTCGTTCGATTTTAGGCAAATGGTACACCAAACTCCTGATGTTTGTCCGATTGACACGAAATTTTCCACAACGAATTAAATTGAGACTAGAATGGCGTTATGTTCTTTTTAATTTATACCGATGCAGACATATTTCGAACGGCTGCCTTAATTGAGATTAGATTTTGAACAGTGCGGCATACTGAATAATGTATTATATCAACTGTGATATAAATACATAAATTTGTCACATTGTACGCGAACGACTCAAAATCTGCCCGACCCAAGTGAAATTTAGTCGTCAGTCAGTCAGTCGGTTCACTTATAGATAAAGGTCTCATATTTAAATTCGTTCATTGACATGAAATTGTTAGGATACATATGTAGAATATATCCAAAGTGGTGAAGGGTATCATATAGTCATCGAGCCCGATTTTTCTACTTTCCTTACTGGTTCAAAGAATATTTTTTCAGGGCGCGAATTTTTAAAGAATATTTTTTTAAGGCTCTTACAAGATATTTTTTAAGGATACAACAAAGCCGTAAATTTTTTAAGGAATATTTTCCAAGAACCAACAGAAGCCGTGTATTTGTTAAAGAATATTTTCGAAGTCCGGACCGAGTTTAGGTAATATAAATGTTAAATGTTCGGCCTGGCCGAACTGAAGGCCAATTTTTTCAGTTGTAGTTTTATCCGAAAGAAGTCTCTAAATTTCCGTCGAAATGAACTATCAATTTAATTGATGAGCTAAATGCCTATACAAAGTTGCCAAGTAAAATTTAACAAAATTTGACACTTCTATTTACACACTTCCTATCACCTCCCACCTTCCCCTCCCCCACCTACTGCGATTAGTTTAATATTTAATTATGAATTATTGTTCAACTATGTGTATGATGTGACTTGTAACATTTCGAAGGAAAACAAGAAAATGCACTTTACTATCGGTTAAGACGACGTCGCCGTGGTAAGCAATCGGGCAGTTCGGTTGGCAACAAATCTTTAACAACAAATACCGGCAATAACTATTATTAATTATTACAAGCGAAATTTGTTTGGAGAGACGAAATAATCAACTTCCCAAAATCACAGCTTATAAATCATAGCAATTCTTGTATATGACAAAGACAACGAAGCTGTTGTGTCTGGCCAAGAGGTGTATGGAGACGGCAAACACCTTCGGAATGGATGAATGCTTCATTGGTTCGATGGATGTATGGTTAGATAGCTGGTAGACGGTGTTTGTTGGTGGTGTAGTAGTCAGTTACTGTTCGTTTGTCAATTTAGCTCCTACATACATCCATACATATGTGTGAACAACACTTTTTACCATTTTATTCACATCGAACGATAGATAGATCTCAATGAGCGAGAGTGCGAGGAGGGCGTATACATGTTGCAGAGAAGAGATTAGACAGAAGTTTATTTCTACTTTTTTTGTTAACAAGACGATCAGCCTAACTGCCGTCCGGGGAGTTGGCCAGTGAGTTGTCTGCACAACTTTTTAGACATCAATAAGAAAAATTACCAACAAGCCAGCCAGCCATCCCGCTCGGCGCAAAATACAATTGGCAATTTAACGCATGATTAGATTGAAAGAAAACAAAATTTAGACAAGCCACATTAAAAAGCACAAAAAACTGAGGAAGAACTCCAATATAAACAAGGTTTTAAAAGAGGGAGCTTTTTATGAATAATCTGAGAAAAGAATCAACAACACCATAACAAAGACAATAAACAAATAAAACGTATCTCTTGGATGAATGCCTAACAATCATTCCATATCCGAATTGTCTGTTAATCCCTCTGTCATTTGTTTGGGGAAAGAAGCTGTGAAATATAAAACAATCAGAAATTCTCACACAGCCAATGAGTGACTCAGAATTAATGCTGCTAATGAAAGCTAAAGCTGGAAAGTCGCTAATGAGGTGTAGTGATGGGATTTGAAAAGAAATCAACGTATCAAAAAATATTTTTTTACAACACATATTTTCCAGGACCATACAAGTGGGGTTGCTTCTTACAAAGGGACAAAATTATGTAATTAAATTTAAAGCAAAATATCGAAATCTAAACCGATTTAATCGAAACTTGTCACATGTTAGGTTACACTTATTTCAGTATGTTTTTTTGCATTCGGCCAATTCAGTTCTCGGCTTAATTCAGTACGCTATGCCAAATTTCATGCAAATCGAATGATATATAGGGACATTGGTGCACCATTTACCTTAAATCGGACGAAACTATATATGGGAGCTATATATAAATCTGAACCGATTTTCTCTAAACTTGGCACACATCATTCTGGACCTAATTCAGTAGTCTGTGCCAAATTTCAGGCAAATCGAATGATATATAGGGGCTTTGGTGCACCATTTACCTTAAATCGGACGAAAATATATATGGGAGCTATATCTAAATCTGAACCGATTTTTCCCAATTTCAATAGGGTTCGTCCTTGGGCCAAATAAGTGACTTGTGCCAAATTTCGTCCAAATCGGATTATAAATGCGACCAGTACGTTGTTTACAATTTAACTTTTATAGGCGGACGGACATGCATAAATCAACTCAGAAAGTGATTCTATGCATATTCTCAAAAGGAACCATGTGTCTATCTCGTTTCCTTTTGCCTGTTACAAACATATGCACAAAGACATAATACCCTGTACCACAGAGTGGTGAAGGGTATAAAAATTTCAAGGACCATACAAGGCGTAGACTTTTTAAAGAAAATATTTTCAAGGACCATACAAGGCGTGGATTTTTTAAATAATATTTTTTCAAGGACCATACATGGCATGGACTTTTTAAAGAATATTTTTCCAAGTACCTAACTTTACTTATATACTTAGCTGGATTGTCACAGAACATTTGTTCCATAAGCAGAGCTTAAAACAAGATTTCCATGCGCGTCGATCTTGCCAGATTTAAAATACCAAAATACCATGTGTCAAAATGTTCCCTTCCGTGGCCTTCCCCTTCCGCATGAACCATCAATAGGGTCGCATATATATCAATTGTGAGCTGGGGCCTGTTCATTCATTCGTACAATATGGCCTAGTCAACGCTAGTCGCTGCAGCTCGATTCCACTGACTATGTAGATGTACACGTATGGATTGTAAAGCTCGTGGTTTATTCCACGCCGATATTCGCCCTCGACGCAGATCGACCCGTAGATCTTTCGGAAAAATTTTCTCTCAAACACTCAAGGAGCTGCCTCAACTGCTTGCGCAAGTACCCATGATTCAGATACATATAACAGCACGGGTAGTATCAGCGTCTTGTAGAGTATGAGTTTGGTCTGGCGGGAGGTGGCCTTGTTTCTAAACTGCTTACTTAGAGCATAGTAGCATCTGTTGACCAACACTATCCTTCTCCGAATTTCAAAACAGATGCCATTAGTTTTGTTTATTGCCGTACCAAGGTATATAAAGTCTTTGACTGCCCCGAAGCTGTAGTTCCCAAGTTCCACAGTTGGTCCTAGTCTCCTGGACATCTTGTGCGTCAATACCATCAGCTTGGTCTTCTCGCCATTTACTTCTAGACGCACTTTGGCAGACTCCTTCTCAATTTGTTCAAAGGTGGCTTTTACCGCTCGCAATGTTCGACCCATTATATCAATGTCGTCGGCGTAGGCGAGTAACATGTGTTGTTTGGTGTACAGAGTGTCATTTCTGTTCACCTTTGCGTCTCGTATGACCTTTTCCAGCAAGATGTTTCCGACTTTAACTGCTGATCTTGTGCCAGATAAAGTTATTCTGCATATCCGTATTAATATAGCAGGAATGCCGAACGAAGACATGAATTTAAACACCTCTGAACGGATAGGACTGTAGAATGCGGATATATAGTCGACGAATAGGTGGAATGTGTCGATGTGGTTTTTGTGGGTCTTTTATGGGATCTGGCGCAGGGTGAAAATCTGGTCAATGGTGGATTGGTATGATACAACAATGGCATTGACCCTTGGCTTCAGCCGTTCACACAGCGCGCTGGATAGCACTTTGGCACATATCGTCTTGCCTCCTTTTTTGTCCACAGGATGGAGAGATTCCAATCATCGGCTGGTAACCCATCGGTATCGGCTGCTTTATTATTCTTCAGCCGATTAATTGATATGTGGTATATACTCTATACCGCCATATCTTATTGCTTTTGAGGTATCTTCTTCACCGCCACTATTTGATACCAAAAATATTTCCAAATGTTCCTTCCAGATCCTCAACACGCTGTATGTATCTTACACCTGGTTTCCTTCTTCATCTCTTCAGGAGGATGTGCCTGCACCAAAACCTTCGGTTTGGTGTTTTAATCGTTAGTAAAAATTACGGACTTCATTCTGACGCATGTACATCTCGATTTTGTCTTTGGTACTCAAGTGTTGCTTTTGCTCCATTTTGTAGGGTGTGGGCAATTTTTTGCCATTGTGCTTCTGTATTATTATCGAGACAAAGAGTGCTTTCGTCATGTAGGTGGGTAAGTTGAGCGGAGTAGGCATCTGATACTTTTTGTGTTTGCAGCTTTTCGTCGTTGAGTTTCCGAGTTGTGTGAAATCGCACCTTTGCTGCTACATTAAGACGAGTGCGAACTTTGGCTGCTACAAGGTAGTGGTCCGAATCGATATTCGCTCCTCGGATAGATCGAACGTCTAAAACACTGGATGAATGCTTTCCGTCTATCACAACATCATAATTCTGGTTACTCGTTGCTTGATCAGGAGAAATTCAGGTGGCCTGGTGCTGCTAACTACCATGTTTTTGCTGCCGCGATGTCAATCCACCTCATGTCGTTGTCGCATGTTTCTTCATGAAGGGTGAATTTTCTGACGTTGGGGCCAAAAATATATTCCCTTCCGATTTTTGGATTAAAATATCCTAGCTGAATTTTAATGTCATGGCCAGGGCAGCGGCCATATTCTGTTTCTAGGCGCTCGTAACATATGTCTTTCGTCGGATCCTGAGCGCAAATAAGATTAATGTAGAAAAACTTCGTTTTTTTACGGATAATAGCAATTGGCTCATCTACTGGAGAATCTGGAGACGAGGTATTTTATTTTCCTGTTAACCATAAATCCGCAGCGTGGATTTTTTCAAGAATATGTTTTTCAAGGACCACCACCAAAAGGCGTGAAGTTTTTAAAGAATATGTTTCGCAGGGACCACCACCAAAAGGTGCGGATTTTTTTCAATAATTTTTTAGAGGATCGAAATATGTGTGGATTTTTAAAGAATAGGGGAGAGGGGGGCACCTTTGAACACTTTTTGCTTTCAAGCCTTATAAAATTTTTTATTTTATCATTTTTGGTTTCTTATAAATTTTAACTAATAGGTACATATGTAACCTTTAAAATGAATATACATATGACATACTATAAGCTTGATAAATATATTTTATAACTGTTTTAATGGACGAACTCAAAGTGTTCAAAACTGCCCCCCCAGGGGGGCACCTTTGAACAGGGGTTGGCATTTTTGAACGACATGGTTTTTTACAGTGTTTATGTTCAAATATGTATGTATTTTATTCATACGTATCAGAAATGCATTAATTCATTAAAAAATATATAAAAAATATTCAAAATTTAAAAAATTTAGATCAAAAATTATTAAAACATAAAATGTCTTAAAAATACAAATTAATATGGTGAAAAATACAGTTAATTTCGTAATCTTATTAGCCCATTTGAAATTTTGAGAAATCCAAGCCAAAAGTTAAAAACTCCTTTTTTTACTCGAGTTTAATGGGCATGTTCAAAGGTGCCCCACCCATGGCATTTTACGGAAATTTAAAATAACTTTTTTTGTAATAAATATATATGAAAGAAATTACATTAGTTATGTTTGAAATGATTGTTGGAATGCAAAAAATTTGTTTGACGAAAGAAAACTATCACAGAATTCTTCCTGCGCCCTTACAACCAAATGAATAAAAGTTTACAATGACACTGAGAAAACATGCACAATTTTTCGACAACTGAAAAAGCAAGCCAAAGTGGTTCACGCATATAGAGAACAAGATTGCCATATACAAAAATGTGGTTGCGGGTCGGAAAAATATTAAACCAAGATTTTATGAGCGTTGTTCAAAGGTGCCCCACGTTCAAAGGTGCCCCCCTCTCCCCTATATTTTTAAGGACTTTTTTTGAATTTTTTAAGCACTAATTGGATTTTTTACGTTTTTACTTCTTTAAAAAATTAAATATCAACAGAGTATCCAAGTCGTTGACGAAACTTTTTTTTTTATTTTATTGATGACTACACTGTCAAAGAATTTCCAAATTGCACCCGCATTTGTGTGGGATCCGATGACTTGAAATGTAAATCTATGCCCAATTTGGTGTCTTAAAAATTAGTCGTTTGACTTTAACGGTTAATGATAACAATGAAACAACAACTACTACAACAGCTAATAAAATCTCTAGCTAATACAATTATAAACTTAACAAAACAATAATAATTTAAGCTCATAAAAATCTGCAGACAACAGCATCATCGACGGTAATGGAGGTAACAACATCTGCAATTCATTGCTAAAAAAAATCATGATAACGAATGAAACATCATCAGCGAATCTCATCGTAAAACAACACCCAAGACATACAGTTTGTGACACGGAGCAGCACGGAGTGAACCACAGAGTCGAATAGATCGGTAAATGAAAATCAATACAACCAAGACGATTTTTCCATTTTTCGTAGCAGATGATAGAGTTCACGAGTTATATACATTTGTTTTGGAGATCGATATATTAAGTGAAGATGGTTATATGTGATTGGACCGAACATGGAACACCTTACAAGATGAATGTGGATGTATTCAAGGGTTGGAGAGGTGTTGGTGTTTCACTTAAAATAGGGTCTCAAAACAATTAATTCAGCCTTGGATGGACGGTTTCCCACCTATCACGCTCTATGGTCCCCACATTTATATTTATGAGAAGTTATGTGGGTATAGCGAAACTTTGCATATCATCCATAGCTACTGAGCGATTTTGGCACTACAATATCACCATATGTTCCGGTACAAAGTATTGACTTCAAGAAGCTACCAATAACCTGCCTAACATTTGGTAGACAACCTAAGTTTTAGCTACTATTACTAACCAACAACTAATAGCCAAGCCAATATTTCGCCGCCAACACCAACCCAACTGAAGGCGTTGAAAATTGTCAAAGGCAAAAGGCGTAACATGGCAATCACAGCCACCACCAAGCCAGCGGATCGTAAAATGCACTCAGCCACACTTCTTTAAGTGAAGTCATAAAAAAAATATTTTTTTTAACTTTTAGATCTTCCCATTGTTGATGCTCAACGGAACATTTGAAGATAGACTTAGGCTGTAGCTAAGCGCGAACTAGCGGCAGCACCCAAGCCATGCACCGACTCATTGCTTGCATAAATTCCCAAATAAAAAGGAAAATCTACAATTCGCCTTGTGGAAGAGGTTTTGTATTTTTGAAATCGTTACACGTTTCATGAAATGAATCTCACTTGGCTTTGGCGGACGACCAAACCTTTAAAATGCATCCGCACCCAAAAAAATCCGCCAAAGCTTAACGATATTTTTGTTCTTTTAATTTCTGAGCATTTGGGCTTTGGGTAAACAAAGTTAACGTGGAAAAACTGGAAAATCAGGGAAAATCAACACTTTTAATTTTTTCGAATTCTCATCTAATTCAGGATTATGCACAGGGAGAAAATAATTTAAAAATTATTTTTTTCAATGCGCATAAATGTCAAGATTTTTGGAGAATATTTTTTAAGGCTACAACAAGGCGTGGATTTTTAAAGAATATTTTTTCCAGGCCACAACAAGGCGTGGAGTTTTCAAAGAATATTTTTTAAAAGCCCCAACAAGGATTGGACTTTTTAAAGAATATTTTTTCAAGGCTACAAGAAGGCGTGGGTTTTTTATAGAATATTTTTTCAAGGCGTGGATTGTTTAATAGAATATTTTTTCAAGGCGTGGATTTTTTTATAGAATATTTTTTCAAGGCGTGGATTTTTTTATAGAATATTTCTTCAAGGCGTGGATTTTTTTTATAGAATATTTCTTCAAGGCGTGGATTTTTTTATAGAAGATTTTTTCAAGGCGTGGATTTTTTTATAGAATATTTTTTCAAGGCGTGGATTTTTTAAAGAATATTTTTTCAAGGCGTGGATTTTTTAAAGAATATTTTTTCAAGGCGTGGATTTTTTAAAGAATATTTTTTCAAGGCGTGGATTTTTTAAAGAATATTTTTTCAAGGCGTGGATTTTTTATAGAATATTTTTTCAAGGCTACAACAAGGCGTGGATTTTTATAGAATATTTTTTCAAGGCTACAACAAGGTGTGGATTTTTTTATAGAATATTTTTTCAAGGCGTGGATTTTTTTATAGAATATTTCTTCAAGGCGTGGATTTTTTTTATAGAATATTTCTTCAAGGCGTGGATTTTTTTATAGAATATTTTTTCAAGGCGTGGATTTTTTTATAGGATATTTTTTCAAGGCGTGGATTTTTTATAGAATATTTTTTCAAGGCGTGGATTTTTTATAGAATATTTTTTCAAGGCTACAACAAGGCGTGGATTTTTTATAGAATATTTTTTCAAGGCTACAACAAGGCGTGGATTTTTATAGAATATTTTTTCAAGGCTACAACAAGGCGTGGATTTTTTATAGAATATTTTTTCAAGGCGTGGATTTTTATAGAATATTTTTTTAAGGCTACAACAAGGTGTGGATTTTTTTATAGAATATTTCTTCAAGGCGTGGATTTTTTTATAGAATATTTCTTCAAGGCGTGGATTTTTTATAGAATATTTTTTCAAGGCGTGGATTTTTTTTTCAAAATATTTTTTCAAGGCGTGGATATTTTTTCAAGGCGTGGATTTTTTTTATAGAATATTTCTTCAAGGCGTGGATTTTTATAGAATATTTTTTCAAGGCTACAACAAGGTGTGGATTTTTTTATAGAATATTTTTTCAAGGCGTGGATTTTTTTATAGAATATTTCTTCAAGGCGTGGATTTTTTTTATAGAATATTTCTTCAAGGCGTGGATTTTTTTATAGAATATTTTTTCAAGGCGTGGATTTTTTTATAGGATATTTTTTCAAGGCGTGGATTTTTTATAGAATATTTTTTCAAGGCGTGGATTTTTTATAGAATATTTTTTCAAGGCTACAACAAGGCGTGGATTTTTTATAGAATATTTTTTCAAGGCTACAACAAGGCGTGGATTTTTATAGAATATTTTTTCAAGGCTACAACAAGGCGTGGATTTTTTATAGAATATTTTTTCAAGGCGTGGATTTTTATAGAATATTTTTTTAAGGCTACAACAAGGTGTGGATTTTTTTATAGAATATTTCTTCAAGGCGTGGATTTTTTTATAGAATATTTCTTCAAGGCGTGGATTTTTTTATAGAATATTTTTCCAAAGACCATAGGCGTGGGATTTTTTTTTTTTTATAGAATATTTTTTCAAGGCGTGGATTTTTTTATAGAATATTTTTTCAATGCGTGGATTTTTTTATAGAATATTTTTTCAAGGCGTGGATTTTTTATAGAATATTTTTTCAAGGCTACAACAAGGCGTGGATTTTTTATAGAATATTTTTTCAAAGCTACAACAAGGCGTGGATTTTTATAGAATATTTTTTCAAGGCTACAACAAGGCGTGGATTTTTATAGAATATTTTTTCAAGGCTACAACAAGGCGTGGATTTTTATAGAATATTTTTTCAAGGCGTGGATTTTTTATAGAATATTTTTTCAAGGCGTGGATTTTTTTATAGAATATTTTTTCAAGGCGTGGATTTTTTTATAGAATATTTCGTCAAGGCGTGGATTTGTTTATATAATATTTCTTCAAGGCGTGGATTTTTTATAGAATATTTTTTCAAGGCGTGGATTTTTTATAGAATATTTTTTCAAGGCGTGGATTTGTTTATATAATATTTCTTCAAGGCGTGGATTTTTTATAGAATATTTCTTCAAGGCGTGGATTTTTTATAGAATATTTTTTCAAGGCGTGGATTTTTTATAGAATATTTTTTCAAGGCGGGGATTTTTTTATAGAATATTTCGTCAAGACGTGGATTTTTTTATTGAATATGTCTTCAAGGCGTGGATTTTTTTATAGAATATTTTTTCAAGGCGTGGATTTTTTTATAGAATATTTCAAAGTCAAGGCGTGGATTTTTTTATAGAATATTTTTCCAAAGACCAATAGGCGTGGATTTTTTTATAGAATATTTTTCCAAAGACCAATAGGCGTGGATTTTTTTATAGAATAGTTTTTCAAGGCGTGGATTTTTTATAGAATATTTTTTCAAGGCGTGGATTTTTTATAGAATATTTTTTCAAGGCGTGGATTTTTTATAGAATATTCTTTCCAGGACCTACAACAAGGCGTGGATTTTTTATAGAATATTTTTTCAGGGCTACACCACAAGGCGTGGATTTTTTATAGAATATTTTTTCAAGGCGTGGATTTTTTATAGAATATTTTTTCAAGGCGTGGATTTTTTATAGAATATTTTTTCAAGGCGTGGATTTTTTATAGAATATTTTTTCAAGGCGTGGATTTTTTATAGAATATTTTTTCAAGGCTACAACAAGGCGTGGATTTTTTATAGAATATTTTTTCAAGGCGTGGATTTTTTATAGAATATTTTTTCAAGGCGTGGATTTTTTATAGAATATTTTTTCAAGGCGTGGATTTTTTAAAGAATATTTTTTCAAGGCGTGGATTTTTTATAGAATATTTTTGAAGGCGTGGATTTTTTATAGAATATTTTTTCAAGGCGTGGATTTTTTATAGAATATTTCTTCAAGGCGTGGATTTTTTTATAGAATATTTCTTCAAGGCGTGGATTTTTTATAGAATATTTTTTCAAGGCGTGGATTTTTTATAGAATATTTTTTCAAGGCGTGGATTTTTTAAAGAATATTTTTTCAAGGCGTGGATTTTTTATAGAATATTTTTTCAAGGCGTGGATTTTTATAGAATATTTTTTCAAGGCGTGGATTTTTCATAGAATATTTTTTCAAGTCGCGGTTTTTTCATAGAATATTTTTTCAAGTAGCGGATTTTTCATAGAATATTTTTTCAAGTAGCGGATTTTTCATAGAATATTTTTTCAAGTCGCGGATTTTTTATAGAATATTTTTTCAAGGCGTGGATTTTTCATAGAATATTTTTTCAAGTCGCGGTTTTTTCATAGAATATTTTTTCAAGTAGCGGATTTTTCATAGAATATTTTTTCAAGTCGCGGATTTTTCATAGAATATTTTTTCAAGTCGCGGATTTTTCATAGAATATTTTTTCAAGTCGCGGATTTTTCATAGAATATTTTTTCAAGTCGCGGATTTTTCATAGAATATTTTTTCAAGACTACAACAAGGCGTGGATTTTTACACAATATTTTTTCAATTCCCTCTTTTTCTCCATGTACCCAAATAAAGCCACAGTTATTCAGTCATACATTAATGTTGACATTTGGAAAATTAGACAATTTTATATTTTTGCTCTATCGCTATAACATTTTTGTTGTTGTTGCTGTTGATTTTTGGGCCAAGTAATGTTGTTCGCCGATGACGGCTTACTGATGTTGTTAGTTTTTTTTTCTGGTTGTTGTCTGCTTGCAATGGTGTTTCTTGCAGGCATACAAGTTGGACGCCACGACAGACAGATAGGCAGAGTGGTTGGCTGGTTGTTGGTTAGCTGTCGATGGCATAGGGCCTTTCGGAAAAGTTGTTTGGAACAACAAGTGTTTGTTTTTCTGCAGTTGTTTCTAGTTGCCACAAAAGCAAGAGGTGGTGGGGTTGGTGGGGCAACTGCAACATTGGCCGATCATAAAACAAAATCTTTGAAATCTCGTTTCATTTGTCTTTTCATTATGGCCTTATTAATGATTTTCGTTCGCTGGCTGGTTCGCCAACAGTTTTTTTTTTTTTTTTTTGGTGATGCTTTTAACAAATTTTGCGCTTTACAAATTATTTTGCCACCTTAAATTGATATCTACATTAAATCGATCGATAAATAGTTAACCTTTTTTGTCACATTGTGGTCTTTGTCAAATGTAAGCGCCCAGATTTATGGTTGGGACCACTTGGATATGGTTGCAGGGTACATGCAACCAGCAATGATAATAATATATTACAGGGATCCAAGTTTTGCTGATTCTTGAAAAAAACAATTTTTAATAGGGCCACGCCTTGGGTGGTAGTTTAAAAAAATTGTTTATAAATCTACGTTTGGGACGGTTGCCAAAAAATATTTTTAATAAATCCACGCCTTGGGTAGTCTTTGGAAAAATATTTTTTAAAAAATTAAAAAAAAAAACAGTAAGGAAAGTAGTAAAGACGGGCTGGGCCGACTATATGATACCCTTCACCACTTTGGGTATATTCTACATATGTATCCCAACAGACGACGCGTTTTTCTTATATATCTATATCTGAACCGATTTCAGGGAAAATTGCCAGAGACTAATTTATATTACTGCAGTACGTTGTGTCATTCGGCCTTGCTATTGATCTTTTCACGCAGCTTAGCAACATCATTTTAGACTTAATTCAGTACTTCAGTAGCGTTGGCGGTTTATTTGGGATACCATTTATATTTTGTTTTTATAAAAAACAACTATCTATTAGTGGGGAATGTATGGCATTGATTGCCGAGGGTAAGGGTAAGGCAGGGAAGACTATAGTTTCGGATCACGACACTGATCCTCATAAGTTCCCTTAGTTTTTTGTTGGGTTATTCTCCCCAGCAGCTATTGCTTCTATACAAAAAACCTTTCAAACCCAAATGTCTCTTGTAACAAAGCGAAGTACTTAGCTGACCAACGTACCCTATACCAAGATATATAGGGACTTTGGTGCACCAATTACATAAAATCGGGCAAAAATATATATGGGAGCTATAGCTAAATCTGAACCGATTTTCATGAAACTTAGCACAAGTTATTATAAACCCAAACGCCAGTACGCTATGCCCAATTTCGTGCAAATCGAAAGATATATAGGGACATTGGTACACAATTTACCTTAAATCGGACGAAATATATGGGAGCTATATCTAAATCTGAACCGATTTTCACGAAACTTGGTATACATCATTCTAGACCTTATTCATTACGCTGTGCCAAATTTCGATTTTCACGAAACTTGGCATACATCATTCCAGACCTTATTCATTACGCTGTGCCAAATTTCGTGCAAATCGAAGGATATATAGGGGCTTTGGTACACAATTTACCTTAAATCGTACGAAGATATATATGGGAGCTATATCTAAATCTGAACCGATTTTCATGAAACTTGGCGTACATCATTCTAGACCTTATTCATTACGCTGGGCCAAATCTCGTGCAAATCAAAAGATATATAGGGACTTTGGTACACAATTTACCTTAAATCGGACGAAGATATATATGGGAGATATATCTAAATCTGAACCGACTTTTATGAAATTTTACACACATCATTCTAGACCTAATTCATTACGCTGTGCCAATTTTCGTGCAAATCGAAAGATATGTAGGGACCGTTAACATTAAATCGGACGAAAATGTATATGGAAGCTATATCTAAATCTGAACCGATTTTTCCTAATTTCAATAGGGTTCGTCCTTGGCCCAAACAAATGAGCTGTGCCAAATTTCATCCAATTCGGATCATAAATGCGACCTGTACTTTGTTTACAATTTAACATCTACAGACGGACAGACGGACGGACATGCATAAATCGACTCAGAAAATGATTCTATGCATATTCTTAAAAGGAACCATGGGTCCATCTCGATTATTTTTGTCTGTTACTAACATATGCCCTGTACCACTGTGTGGTGAAGGGTATAAATAATTTTTTAATAAATCCAGGACTTGGATGTTTGTTGAAAAATATTTTTGTATAAATTTACGCCTTGGATTTAAAAAAAAAATCCTTTCAATTATTTCTCAATCCCTTTTCTTCCATAACTTCACAACCATACCTCCCGTATCTCGCACACGTATCATCAAATGGGTGGGGTTTGCCTTTGCATGCCACCAAAGGTCACATGAAGATGATGCTTAAAAATACATCACTTCTTTCGTCGTTGTATCTGTCAGTGAAACTTTCATCTGAACAGGTTAAGGCAGAGTTAATGCATATTTTAGAAATCTAACACAACAAAAAATACTAATTTGTTTATTTAAATTGTTTTCTAGCTGAGCTGATAGGTAAAAGGTGAACATCATTCAGCAGCCCTCTATCAGATGCCAAGCAACGACAAACATCAGCTGTAGTTAGTTGCAGCAGTCAGATTTTGACTAATGATGTATGGCCTATGTAATTGTAGAGTTTTTTTTACAAATACGGTTATAAGTTCGGCTTCAACTTGGTTAATAGGCAACTTTATAGCATAAAACCGACCAAAGAATCTTTTTTTCACAGAAGGCGCGGATTTTTTAAAGAATATTTTTTCAAGCATCCGCAGAAGGCGTGGATTTTTTAAAAAATACTTCTTCAAGCATCCAACGAAGGCGAGGATTTGTAAAGAATATTTTTTCACGCATCCAGAGAAGGCATGGATTTTTTTAAGGAATATTTTTTGAAAGCATCCACAGAAGGTGTGGATTTTTTAAAAATATATTTTTTCAAAGCATCCACAATAGGCGTAGCTTTTTATACCCTTCACCACACTGTGGTACAGGGTATTATGTCTTTGTGCATATGTTTGTAACAGGCAAAAGGAAACGAGATAGACACATGGTTCTTTTTGAGAATATGCATAGAATCACTTTTTAAGTCGATTTATGCATGTCCGTCCGTCCGTCCGTCTGTCCGTCTGTCTGTCTGTCCATGTTAAATTGTAAACAAAGTACAGGTCGCATTTATTATCCGAATTGGATGAAATTTGGCATAGGTCACTTATTTGGCCCAAGGACGAACTCTATTGAAATTGGGAAAAATCGGTTCAGATTTAGATATAGCTCCCATATATATATTTAACCGATTTAATGTAAACGGTCCCTATATATCTTTCGATTTGCACGAAATTTGGTACAGCATAATGAATTAGGTCTAGAATGATGTCTGCCAAGTTTCGTGAAAATCGGTCCAGATTTAGATTTAGCTCCCATACATAGTTTCGTCCAATTTCATGTAAATGGTGCACCAAAGTCCTATATATCTTTCGATTTGCACCAAATTTGGCATTACGTACTGAATTGAGCCCAGAATTAAGTGTGCCACGTTTCGTGAAAATCGGCCCAGATTAGGTATAGGTCCCATATATAGTTTCGTCCGATTTTATGTAAATGGTGCACCAAAGTCCCTATATATCATTCGATTTGCACGAAATTTGGTATAGCGTACTGAATTGAGCCTACAATAATGTCTGCCAAGTTTTGAGAAAATCGGTTCAGATTTAGATATACCTCCCATATATAGTTTCGTCCGATTTCATGTAAATGGTGCCCCAAAGTCCCTATATATCTTTCGATTTGCATGAAATTTGGCATATCGGACTGAATTAATCCTAGAGTGATGTCTGCCAAGTTTCGAGAAAATCGGTCCAGATTTAGATATAGCTCCCATATATAGTTTCGTCCGATTTCATGTAAATGGTGCGCCAAAGTCCCTATATATCTTTCGATTTGCACGAAATTTGTTATAGCGTACTGAATGAAGTCTAGAATAGTGTGTGTTAAGTTTCGTGAAAATCGGTTCAGATTTATATATAGCTCTCATATATATTTTCGTCCGATTTAAGGAAAATGGTGAACCAAAGTCCCTAAATATCTTTCGATTTGCACGAAATTTGGCACAGCATAATGAATTGGGTCTAGAATGATGTGTGTTGAGTTTCCTGAAAATCGGTTCAGATTTAGATATAGCTCCCATATATATTTTCGTCCGATTTTATATAAATAGTGCATCAGAGTCCCTATATATCTTTCGATTTGCACGAAATTTGGCATATCGTACTGAATGAAGTATAGAATGATCTGTGTTAAGTTTCCTGAAAAACGCTCCAGATTTAGATATAGCTTCCATATACATTTTCGTTCACATATATCTTTCGTAATGAACTTAGTATAACCTATAAGTTAGATATAAATGCTGCACCGAATTCCCCAGGTTGGTCCGACTGGCATAAAATTTTGCACAAATTATCGAAGTTATTATGAGATAACGTGTGGCAAGTTTTGTTGAAATTGGTATCCAAATAATCAACGGGTATCCGATTGATATATGCTTTAAATTGATTTACATAATTTTGTCCCATTGAAAAGAATCAACTCTATATCTGAAATGAAAAATTTAGTATAGGTTGCAGAAAGACATGTTTATGGGTCCAATTTCATTTTACTGGTTCTTCAAAAATGCGACGTCTGTTAAGATTCATCTGTTGTATATAGCCAAAGTGGTGAAGGGTATCATATAGTCAGCCCCGTCCGACTTTACAACTTTCCTTACTTTCAAAGCATCCACAGAAGGCGTGGATTTTTTAAAAATATATTTTTTCAAAGCATCCACAATAGGCGTGGATTTTTTAAAAATATATTTTTTCAAAGCATCCACAATAGGCGTGGATTTTTTAAAGAATTTTTTTTTTCAAAGCATCCACAGAAGTCGTGGATTTTTTTAAGCCTGTGGATACTTGATTTGGCTTGGATTTTTTAAGGGTCATCAAAAACATTGATGTTTTAACAATATACATAACAATCGTTAATTTCGAAAACAATGGCAACACTATCGACTTCAACTTTGTAGTAATTCTTGTCTGTGTTTAGTAACTTAAACAAATTGCAGCATTTGGAAGAAAATTACTTAGTCGCTGCAAATTGAGGTTATATAAATACCATTTATAGGTGATGACGATGATGATGGTGGCGGTTGGTGGTTTGGTTCTATATTTTCAGCCTTCTCTTTTTTAGGTTTAGGTGTATTCTTCATTACTTCGATGATAAATATTTGATATACAGCAGTTGTGTGTATTTGTTTTAAGCCAGCGAATATTTGAAGATGTCTAATGTCAAGTATCACAACAAATAAATAATTCTGCCACAAATATAATTAGCAAAAAAAAAAATACAACAAATAAGGTTTGGTTACATTTAAAACCGCCACCACCAACAACATTGTCTGCATTGATGATGCATTAATAAAATAATGTACCGATAATTCGATTTTGCTATTGAAACAAAAAAAAAAAAATATTTTATGAGCCAATATCATTTTTGGTAATGCCATTGTAAAAGAGGAAACCGTACCCATGAGGTAACGTTTAAATTGAGAAGTTATCTGATTTGAAGAGTATTGAAAATAATATTTGAAGATTGTAATTACAACGGCAGGTAGCTTCGAGCAAAGCTCTACTATACATAGAAGACCTTAAACAATTCTCACCCAAAAATCCACGACTTGTTGAGGCCTTAAATATTTTCTAAAAAATCAAAGCTTTGACCAAATATTTTTTAAAAAATCAACGCCTTGTTGAAGCCTTGAAAAATACTTTTTAAACCAGTAAGGAAAGTAGTAAAGTTGGACGGGGCCGACTATATGATATTTAGGGACTTTGGTTCATAATTTACCTTAAGGGGACCCCCCATTCTGGGGTCAAATTTTTTTGATTTAATTCGATTCTACACTAATTCAAGAATGTCTCTACAAAATTTCAAGTGAAAATCTCAAGAACTCTTGAAAATATAGCCGATTTATTGTGTCAGCATCAAGTGACGGCTAAAGGGCTTCTCAAACTTTAAACGCGTTTTTCTCTTTTGCGAATGGCGGGCACGATAACTCAAAAACTAATAACCCAATCGATTCCAAATTTTTACACGTTTCTCTGTGAGTGTATAGCTATCGTATGAACCAGGATAAAGCCAATCGGTGAAGATTTTCCTTGTATTTTAACTTGGTTTTTGGCCAAAAATCGGCGATTTTCCAAAAATATTTTTTCAAATATCCGGCATTTTGTTAATTTTAGAAGTCAATAATCCTAGTTTATACGAGAGCCAGACATGTACTCTTTCTAACAACGTTGGAATTTTCGGATTCCGATGTTCCAGTGAGGAGTTATCATGCCCGCCATCAAAAATAAGGACTTTTCTTTAATTACAAAAAAACAACAACAAAGCAATAACAACATATTTTTGTGAATTATTTTTCTTCTCTTTTAAATCTTCAAATATATATGTGCAAAGTTAGAAACCTTAACAAGCATTGGTATTGATTTACCAGCCCATTGAAAATCTTGAAAAATTAAAATCGAGAATGGGTGGGGTTCCCTTAAATCGGACAAACATAGATACAGGTGCTATATTTAAATCTAAACAGATTTTCACGAAACTTAGCACATATCATTCTAGGCTTAATTCAGTACGCTGTGCAAATCGAAAGATATTTAGGGACTTTGGAGCACCATTTACCTTAAGTCGGACGAAACTATATATGGGAGCTATATCTAAATCTGGACCGATTTTCTCGAAACTTGGCAGACATGACTCTAGACTCAATTCAGTACATTATGCCAAATTTCGTGCAAATCGAAGGATATCTAGGGACTTTGGTGCACCATTTACATGAAATCTGACGAAACTATATATGGGAGCTATATCTAAATCTTGACCGATTTTCACGAAACTTGGCAACCATCATTCTAGACTCAAGTCAGTACGTTATGACAAATTTCGTGCAAATCGAAACATATATAGGGACTTTGCTGCACCATTTACATGAAATCGGACGAAACTATATATGGGAGCTATATCTAAATCTGAACCGATTTTCACGAAACTTGGCAGACATCATTCTAGACCTAAATGATTAAGCTGTACCAATTTTCGTACAAATCGAAAGATATATAGGGACCGTTTACATTAAATCGGTTAAATATATATATGGGAGCTATATCTAAATCTGAACCGATTTTTCCCAATTTCAATTGGATTCGTTCTTGGGCCGAATAAGTGACCTATGCCAAATTTCATCCAATTCGTATCATAAGTGCGACCTGTACTTTGTTTACAATTAACATGGACAGACAGACAGACGGACGGACGGACATGCATAAATCGACTTAGAAAGTGATTCTATGCATATTCTCAGAAGGAACCATGTGTCTATCTCGTTTCCTTTTGCCTGTTACAAACATATGCACAAAGACATAATACCCTGTACCACAGTGTGGTGAAGGGTATACAAATCTAAGCCTTGTTGAAGCCTTAAAAAATATTTTAAACAAATCTAAGCCTTGTTAAAGCCTTGAAAAATACTTTTTAAAAAATCTAAGCCTTGTTGAAGCCTTAAAAAAATATTCTTAAAAAATCTAAGCCTTCTGAAAGCCTTGAAAAATACTTTTTAAAAAATCTAAGCCTTGTTGAAGCCTTAAATATACTTTAAAAAATCCAAGAAAAATTTTTTAAAAAATCCAAGCCATGTTGAAGCTTTGAAAAAATATAATATAGCGAGAAGAACTTCTTAATCTCTTCTATAGCTAGAAAACCTTCCGTAGCTCTTCTACAGCTAGAAGACCTTCTGAAGCTCTTCTTCTCGCTATAAAAGATCTTCAGAAGGTATTCTATTCCTATTTGTGGCTCTTCTGTAGATAGAATATCTTCTGAAGCTCTTTTATAGCGAAAATAACTTCTGAAGCTCTTCTATATCTAGAAGACCTTCTGAAGCTATCCTATAGACAGACGACCCTATGAAGCTCTATTTCTGAAGATTATCCCCTGAAGTTCCATCTTAGACCATATAGGTCATAACATAATTCTTCTTCTTCCTTAGAAAAATGATTTTTGTTTTTCTGCTCATTTCTAAAAAAAAACTCCTTATAAAAACAATCACAACAGTTACTATTTTCCGTACGGTACTTTATTCTTTGACTCTGTGTCACAAAAAACCCCAACAACAAAACTTGTTCTACACCAAGTCACCTCTGTACGCGATTTATATGAGCCCATATATCTTCGAACAAAAAAAAAATCTCATTATCGTATTGCAATAAAATAATACCCGCTGTTTTTCCCCCATTTGTTTTTTGTCTTCCTATTTAATTATACTGCTTTCAACTTTTAACCATGCTAATGACTCTTTCTCCTCTCGTGGTAATTTGTTTACGCCATCAACCGGCAGAGAATCACCTGCACTTGAATTACCAGTTACAAATTCATTATCTTCTGCACATTCTGCAAAAAAAAGAAGAAATTCTCTTCTTTTTTTCATTATTTTGTTTGTTGTCGTTGTTGCAGTTCCAGCAGAGATTGACTTAACACTTCATCAGAGTAAAACGACAATTACATGGCAGTTTAATAACAGATGAAGCTTTGCAGTGTCAAGTGGTGAGTATTAGCAACAGTTTGGATGAAATGATGAGATGAAAGGATGAATGGATTTGTTGGTTGGTTCGGATGGATGGGTGGTATAATGCAGTGATGCTGTTGATATGTCATTTATGTTGTCACAGAAATTCAAAGACTTGGGGATTTTTTAATGCATCACATTATAAAAGCTAAATATATGTTACTATGCAAATTAGTTCTGAAAAACGTAAAGTATTAAATAAATTGACAATATAATTAGAAACTAAAAATATGGCGCTGAATTTTTATACCCTACACAACTATGTTGTCAGGGTTTTATAGCTTTGTGCAGCCCCAAGAGTTTGTAACGCCGCGAAATATTGGTCCTAGACCCACCTTTAAGTATAGCTGAGTCGATCTAGACATGTGTGTCCGTCCGTCTGTCCATTATAATTTGTAAACATGATACAGGCCACAGTTATGGAGCAATCTTCACGAAATTTTGCATGTAGGATGGGTTCTGGCCAATGAAGACCCCTATTGTTTTTGGTAAAGATCGGTTAATAATTAGGGGATGAAATGGACCAAATACATATATATATATATATATATATATTATATTTACTATATATATATTTACTCCTGAAGGATATAGTAACCCATTACCAAATTAGAGGGCGGAAATATAGCGCTGATCGCTTTGATATATTCCATGAAGATCCAATAATGGTCAAGGACAACGCATATAATTTTCGGTGATGATCAGAATAAAATTTTGGGATGAAGTGGACGGAAAACTTAATTTCTTTGTGTGTTTTCTAGTCGAATATAAGCCGAACATCACAACTCAACCCACCGTAAAGGGAATCTTGACAAGTAAGTAGAAGGGCTGTACTGAATATTTGTAATATTCGGAACATATAAGGAAGGTGTGCTGTTGACCTCTAATCGGGAAAGTCGGGGCAAATATCACTAAATATTGCCCAGGCTCGGAATAAACATCTGCAGAATGTTAGAGTTCCGTGGCAGTTGTGTAGGTTATCGTATGGTCGACCCGTCCGACTATATAGCTCCGCACACTGGTTAAACATTTTTGAATGATTTTTTTAAATCAGTGACTTAAATCAAAATACCCTAAATCAGTGGAAATTTTTATATGGGGGTATGTCAATGTTAACAACAATCACTTTGGAGATTATAATTGTCTGCAAATATCTTTTTCACCCTCCAAGTACACAAAATGCTCAATTATATCGATTTCGATTAAAACCAATGGCTAAAGCCTTTTAAACAATACTTTATAGCTAACATGTTGGAAGAACGGCATAAATCGATAATCTCGATTTTTGAGTTAATGATGCAGAATTTTTCGTTACATCGGACTCAATGTTGTATACAAAATACAGCTGAATATTCTCTTTTCGCGATCAAATTGTGACACTTTAGAAATTATTCTGCTCATTGTAAGGTGTGAAATTGTAATGCATGCCAGTCTTGCAGCAAATTAGCTGTATCTGCGAAGATGTGTTTTATCCAGTTCCTGTCACTTTGGCATGAAAATGCTGAACATAAGAACACTTGGAAAAAGACAAAACCTTTACATGGACGACATATCTTCCTTGGTCATATTTTAAAAATTGGTCATATTTTAAAACTTTCGGTAAATATATTATTACCCTCAAAAAACATGAGATGCCAAATTACTTCATTCAAACTATTCCTTCTTGAACCTTGAAAACTTTCAACCTTAGTAGAAGGCAAATTATCATTTGCCTTCTACTAAGGACTTGGAAGCCCCATTTACATAAAATCGGACAAAGCTATATATAGGGGACTATATCTAAATCTGAACCGATTTTCACGAAACTTAGCACACATCATTCTGGACCTAATACAGTACTCTATGCAAAATTTCGTGCATATCGGGTATGTTAAATCTTGGACGTATATTATAAAATGTTTGCAGTGGAGTATTTATCCTCCGGGGATGCTAAATAAAAACGCTTCAAAATACCGGAAATGAGGCGGAAATTTTATATGGGGGCTATGCCGGAAAATTGTCGTTTCTCGAAAAATTTTAGATTAATAATCATCTCTAGGAAATTTTTCAAAAAACCTAAAATTGGGCGGAACTTTTATATAGAAGCTATGTCAAAACATGGACGTACGTTTTTTCTACAACCACTCCAGTGGGAATTCGCGTTTAAAATTAAAAAATACCTATAGTAGGGCCTCTAAATCCAATTCCTTATTGGCCGAACCGCCTAGCAAGTACCACTGTAGCTTGTACTGACAACAATAGTAATAACGATGATGACGACTTTGGTTGTTGATGATTTTGTTGGTGGTGGTGCTGGTGCTGTTAAACTAAAACGCTTGTGCGAAATGGCACACCATTTGCAACAAGAAATGTTGAGAGAAAAAAGACCCCTCCACAAAAACAACAATTCTAAAATTGACAACAAAACCAACATTTAACAACACTAACAATCAGCAACAGGAAAGAAACGTTAAAACAATGCGCCAACAGTAAAGAAAAAACAACAAAAAAGTATAAACCATGTAAAAGATACATCGTTGCATCCAACTTCAAACCAACAACAAAAAACCCCAGCAACCAGAACAACATTGGGACAAATGGAACAGCAACATCAATGGGATGGATGTTATGTCTTTAAAGCTTTGCTTTGCTTCTACAATGTGTCTTCTGAATTTCAGTCATTCAGTTAGGCAGTCTGTCATTCAGTCCGTCACTTGGTATGCCTCACTGTCGTTTTAGATTGTTCATCCATCCATCCAACCATCCACCTATCCACAAAACCTATGTCACTGTGGAAAATGTTTTACGGCAGTCATAGTTCCATTTTTTGTTGTTGTCGTTGTTGTTTGTCAGCAGACACTGCTCCTTTGTCTGAGGAGCGCCTTTTTTGTGCCAAACAATCAAAAGAAAATATTTTTTGCAAAAAAAAAATTCACCCAAAAAAGTTTTCATTTTAATTGCTTTGATGGCCTTACCTCCTTCGGCACAACACACAATTGTTGCTCTTCTTTGTATCTTCGCAGAAGCAACAACAAAAATGTTGTTGTTGCTGTTCTTTTTTATATGTGTGTGTGTTTTGGGTAGGGCCACATTCATTAAATTGTGACATAAAACGTTATTAACTTTCAATTTCCATTTCAAACATGTTTGTCATATATTAAATTAAATTGGTGGGTATAGATTTTCGAAGGGCGAAAAGGACGACTGAAGAAAATGAATTATTAAAAATATTTGTATTATAGAATATGGAAAATTAGATGCAGAAGATAGGGACATGAAGTCGAGGGGTTTTACATGATTATCGCCTTGACGGCTTCAACCATGATGCACCATTGCACAGGGGTCGCGATACGATGCGTCGGCCAGCGCCCCTTTGGAATTACCCAGAGTTCTCTTAGAGAGTGGTAGCCCTCCACGGAGTTCTAGGTCTATCCCGCAGGTACCAATTCGAAGATCAGCTATATGGGCTTCACTTCCCTCTTGGTAAGGAATTAGATGCAGAAATATGCACGATTCATAATTGATGTAGCAATCGATTGATATTAAGATATAATCCATATCCATAGAAGACTTACTGGGTAATTGGGCGCCATTTAACCACAAGTCTATTTACAGGAAAATAATTTCGACTCGATCGAAACGAAAATTTTGAGAATAAGTACTTTGCATGATGGCTCTAAAATTAATGCTCAACCAAAAAGAACCATCGTTCAAAACGAAATTTTTCTTGATATGCGGGAACAAAATTAAGTAATTCGGTGTAAGACAGTAATACAGTTCAACGAATGACCTATCAGTCCCACGTTTTGGACGATCAAAAAAGCGCTGGTTTAGGGGTTTCTGGAATTTGTGGATTTTGGAAAACTTACTAGGATGACCACGTACATTAAAGGGGCTTTTGACAAACCCATTCTTTACATGGTAGGAACGTTTGCAGGTTTTCTCAGTAAACTACTTCATACTCCTTCGCTTCGGCGTCCACGACACAAGTTCCTTGTGACTACTGCTGTTCTTAGCGGACTGCCTCCGGCAGTGTTCTTCACTTTTGCCTTTATAGCTGTGTGATATTCAGAAAACATCACCAACAACCCATTACAGTTCCGGTGTGCTAGGTCCTTTAAGTGGCCACACACACGTCAAACATGTGCGTTCGATCTGTGTGAATCGAAGCAATGTTTGACGTGCGTGGTACGGTGTTCACACCGATTTGCCGGTGCGCACACCGATCGAAAGAAATTAAAAATTTTTAATTTTTCGTTGTGCGACGCGCACCTATTTGTGGCCTGGTGTGTGGATATTTTCTCATTTGTTGCGAAATTTCGTGGAGTGCGGATCAACGGACAATGTCAAACATATGCAAAAAAACCTTTTGGAAGATTTTTTTATGTTTTTTACACATATTCTACAGTGTGGCAATAAAAAATGTTTTTCCCTGAATAAAAGAAAAGTATTTAATAAATTTATATTAAATCAAAATATTAGGTCTTTTTTTCGACATCACTATCACTGTCCATCTTAACGCTTCAAAAATAAATAAGAAATGAAGTATTATGGATCCGTTTGACGTGTGTGGGCTAGGAGCTTCACACCGATCGAATGCACGTGTTTGACGTGTGTGTCCCACTTTAACCAAAGGGACAAACAATTAATCGATGTTGTTTACATCTAACGAACTCATTATGAATATTTTGATGTGTTGGTACTCCTCCTGGCTTCATTTTAGAAATTCTCTTCTTCACGATCATGACGTATACGACATAGAACTCTTAAGGATGCCAAAAGAATTCAGATTGATTTCGTCCCATGCAAAAATAATCTATTCAATTGATTTCATATGTAAAATATAACGAGGTCCTAGGGGGTCCCTCCCTTTCGCAAGGTATTTTTATACCCTGCACCATAGTATGGAGGGTACATTAGTTTTGTTTTTCCGTTTGTAACGCATCGAAATAATCATTTCCGACCCTATAAAGTATATATATTCTTGATCAGCGTAAAATGCTATGACGATGTCCGTCTGTCTGTTGTAATCACTCTAGCGTCTAAACAAATTGAGATAGATCGCCAAAATTTTGCATAAATTCATCTTTTGTCTGCAGGCAGGTCATGTTCGAAGATGGGCTATATCGGTCCACGTTTCAGCATAGCCCTCTACCCCCAATTTTGGATATTTTGGGGTTCTTAAGCGCGCGCATATAACAATACCCCCAAATTACGGTATTTTGGTAATTTAAGCTCGTATTTCTACCGAATTCGCTGAAATTTGATACAATGGGTTCTTGTTGGGTTCCAAATTTTTCCACTACAAATATAGGTAATTTTTTTTGAGCAGCCCCCATATTGTGGGGTTCTTAAGCGCGTTTTTAAACCGAATTAGCTGTACTTTGTTATTTTTTATTATTTCATACCATATAACCCCCTTTTTATACCCTTCACCGCAATATTGTACAGGGTATTATGTCTTTGTGCATATGTTTGTAACAGGCAAAAGGAATTGAGAATATGCTTAGAATCACTTTCTGAGTCGATTTACGCATGTCCGTCTGTCCGTCCTTCCATGTATTTTTGTGAACAAAGTACAGGTCATATTTATGATCTGATTTGGATGAAATTTGCCACAGTTCACTTATTTGACCCTATTGAAATTTGAAAAAATTGGTTCAGGTTTAGATATATCTCCCATATATAGTTTCGTCCGATTTTATGTAAATGATGCACCAAACTCCCAATATTTGTTCGATTGTGACAAAATTTTGCACAGAGTACGGAATCAAATCCATACTTATATACGCAAAGTTTTGTTGGAATCGGTTCAGATTTAGATATAGCTCCCATATATAGTTTCTTCCGATTTCTAGTGAATGATACACCAAACTCCCAATATTTACCCGATTGAGACAAAATTTTGCGCAGAGTACTGAATTAGATCCAGACTGATGACTGCGAAGTTTTGTTAAAATCGATTCAGATTTAGATATAGCTCCCATATATAGTTTTGTCCGATTTTTTGTAAATAATGCACCAAACTCCCAATATTTGTCCGATCGAGACAACATTTTACACAGAGTACTGAATTAAGTCCAAATTGATGTCTGCGAAGTTTTGTTAAAATCGGTTCAAATTTAGATATAGCTCTCATATATATTTTGGTCCGATTTTATGTAAATAATACACCAAACTCCCAATATTTGTCCGATTGAGACAAAATTGCACAGAATTTGAATTTGGTCTAGATTGATGCATGCGAAGTTTTGATTGAAATCGGTTCATATTTAGATATAGCTCCTATATATAGTTTCGTACGATTTTATATAAATGGTGCACCAAACTCCCAATATTTGTCCGATTGGGACAAAATTTTGCACAGAGTATTGAATTGATACATGTCAAGTTTTATTGAAATCGGTTCAGATTAGGTATAGCTCAGATATATAATTTCCTCTGATTTTATGTAAATGGTGTATCATACTATCGATGTTTGTCCGATTGAGACAAAATTTTGCACAGCGTACTGAATTAAGTCTAGGATGATGCATGTCAAGTTTTGTATTGGATTTTGTGTCGAGATAAAATTTGGATAGCGCAAATTTTGGATAGCGTATTGCAGCATAGCAAATGGTGGATGCAACGGTTGCTCAAATACGTCCATTTATATAGATCTTTTACATATTTTGCTCGATGATTGACATTAAATTTTTCATAAATTTCAGATTGGTACACAAAGTGTTGAAGGATATCATATAGTCGGTCCCGTCCGACTTTTGAACTTTCCTTACTTGTTTCACTTGTTATTGTTAGTTAAGTCTTTGATCTCTTGTGTTGTTTTTACAGATCACTACGATATTACATGCGATTTTCAGGTTTTACGAGAAATACCCCTATCAATAGATCTTCTCAACTGCAGATCAATTTTATTCCCCGCTTCCTAAGAAAGGAGGAAACTTTTTCTGTCGGGTATTTCTCTGTGTTCTCTACATATGGATCATCTTCGCATAAAGGCCCCGTACTATGTCGTGGCAGCGATTTCGTACCGAAATGGACAGCATAATGAATTAGGTCTAGAATGATGTCTGCCAAGTTTCGAGAATATCGGTCCAGATTTAGATATAGCTCCCATATATAGTTTCGTCCGATTTCATGTAAATGGTGCACCAAAGTCGCTATATATCTTTCGATTTGCACAAAATTTGGTACAGCCTAATCATTTAGGTCTAGAATGATGTCTGCCAAGTTTCGTGAAAATCGGTCCAGATTTAGATATAGCTCCCATATATAGTTTCGTCCGATTTCATGTAAATGGTGCACCAAATTCGCTATATATCTTTCGATTTGCACGAAATTGGGCATAACGTACTGAATTGAGTCTAGAATGATGTCTACGAAGTTTCGAGAAAATCGGTCCAGATTTAGATATAGCTCCCATATATAGTTCCGTCCGATTTCATGTAAATGGTGCACCAAAATCCCTAAAAATATTTCGATTTGCACGAAATTCGGCATAACGTACTGAGTTGAGCCTAGAGTGATGTCTGCCAAGTTTTGAGAAAATCGGTCCAGATTTAGATATAGCTCCCATATATAGTTTCGTCCGATTTTATGTAAATGGTGCGCCAAAGTCCCTATATATCCTTCGATTTGCACGAAATTTGGCATATCGTAATGAATTACGTCTAGAATGATGTGTGTTAAGTTTACTGAAAATCGGCCCAGATGTAGATATAGCTCCCATATATAATTTTGTCCGATTTAATGTAAATGTTTCACCAAAGTCCCTATATATATTTCGATTTGCACGAAATTTGGTATTGCGTAATGAATAAGGTCTAGAATTATGTGTGTTAAGTTTCGTGAAAATCGGTTCAGATTTAGATATAGCTCCTATATATTTTTTCTTCCGAGTGTGTGTAAATTGTGCACTAAAGACCCAAAGTTTGTCTGATTTCCACACAATTGGTACAATGAACTGTAGTTACTATAATACATTTCCTTTACATTGCTTTATATAAATTTGTCCCATTGTAAGAAGCAACCCTATATCTGACCAAATGAAAACTTTAGTGTAGGTTACAGAATGACATGTTTATGGATCCATTTTCATGTTAATGGTCCTTCAAAAATTCGACGTCTGTTATGATTCATCTGTTGAAAATACCCAAAGTGGTGAAGGGTATCATATAGTCGGCCCCGTCCGACTTTACTGCTTTCCTTACTGGTTTATATTATAAGGGTACCAAATAATTTTCGATCAAATATTAAATACAATTATTATTATCATTTCAAATATTCACACCATAATATTTGTTTTTAGAAAAAAAACGCGTTAAAGAGTTAATTACCAACCCCCACCAAAATTTTTTCGGAAAGTTCTAATGACTATTTGTTCAGATAATCACATGAATTATCGTTTAAACAATGCAACTCAACAACAAAAAACCCAAGAACTTTCTTTTGATGTTGACCAACCTTTTTTTAACCATTTAGGGCCAACGAAGTGAAGAACTACAAACAAATAAATCGAAACCAGAAGAAGAAGAAGAAGAAAAGGAACAAAAACACAGAAAAAAAGAGTTGTTGAAATCGAAGCAAATATTTAACATTCATTACCAGTCAAGTGAAAAGATATACAAAAGTAACCAACAAACACTAACACCCTCCGCCAAGGCAATGCGGGGCGAATTGATGGCGATCTTAAAGGTGTATGGTCGGTGTCGGTTGATTGGTTGCAACTAAACAACAATGATACAAACAACAGCAACAACAATGACAGCAAGTGCCAAGGAAATAATCAAACAAAGAAACTAGAAAACAAAAACAAATACACAAATATCGGTGTGTGATGATCAAACGTAACACCAACACCATCAACAAGCAATGGACGGATGAATCCATCAACTAGTTATTTGTGGGTCTGATACAACGAGTCTGTCCGTCTGACCAGCCATTTAAATCAAACTATGAGAATACTCTTTATGTATTAAACAAATCCGTCAAATTTATTTTTTTCTCTACAGAATTTTTATAAGCGGTTATAAAAACAGTTCATATTTATTGCTTAGGATTTTTTCCATTTTGGTGTTGTTGTGGTTGTTGTTATTGTTTATGGTTAAATACCATCACTAACAAACAAGCCCAAGTGATGTGAACAACCATCACCAATTTTTTTGTATTTTGTTTGAAAATAAAAAGTTAAAGTGATTGTTGTTGATTTTAAATCAATTTACGTTTTTGAATGTTTTTTGTATTTTTTTTATGGATGGGTCGGTCGGGAGGGGGCTGATTGAGCAGCGTCTTATATGACATTTGTTTAAATAGCGTTAATATACAATTTATCTGTTTGTTTTTGATCGGTTTTTTGGTAACCCAAACGAATGCCAGAAGACAACAACAAGAAGAAAAAAAATGAAACTGATATGAACAGCAAGCACAGACGCTTGAAACGGTTTATTAATGACGACCATCTGAGAAACCGCAAAAAATAACCCATTCGAAATTTGTTGGTTTTATTGTCGGGAATTTCACAAAAATATCAAAAACTTAAAAAAAAACGAAAACAAATAAAACAAAACATGAGAATTCCAAACAAGGTGTTAATGAATATTTGACGAAAGTTAATTTAATTTCATTTAATTGTGAACAGGTTCCATTGCTGGTTATTCGTTTCATTAGATGAACTGAGTGGGTGGTGATTTGTTAGGAGGACGTATAACTGTCAAATTTTTGAATTTCAACAATTATATATGAAGAGAAATTTTAATAAAGAATTTAATATAGAAAGTAACAGACGATTTTATTACCAAATATATTTTTACATTTATCCCGACACATATATTTATTATCTGAGGAGTCAGAGTCCAAAACAAATGCCAACCTTGAACGTATTTTTTTAGAATATTAATTTTTAGACTTTCTACAGAAGACATACCGTCTTCTTAAATGAACTTGAGGGAATGAGTCTCTCTATCTGGAGGGAGTTTTTATTACTGACCTAAAGGATGTTTTACAGGCGTGCAGAAGGGAGTCTTTATAGACGACCTTAAGGAAATCCTTATATGCGAACTGAATGTGGTATTTATAGACAAGCTTAAGACAAAAAGTCCTTATCTACGAGCAGAAGGAAAGACGACCTGATGGGAGTCTTTATAGACGTATTATAGGGGATTTTTATGTACGAGTCTTTGTAGACGAGCTGAAGGGAGTCTTTTAGACGAGCTGAAGGGAGTCTTTTAGACGAGCTGAAGGGAGTCTTTTAGACGAGCTGAAGGGAGTCTTTTAGACGAGCTGAAGGGAGTCTTTATAGACGAGCTGAAGAGAGTCTCTATAGACGAGCTGAAGCAGGGAGCCTCTATAGACGAGCTGAAGCAGGGAGTCTCTATAGACGAGCTGAAGCAGGGAGTCTCTATAGACGAGCTGAAGCAGGGAGTCTCTATAGACGAGATGAAGCAGGGAGTCTCTATAGACGAGTTGAAGCAGGGAGTCTCTATAGACAAGCTGAAGCAGGGAGTCTCTATAGACGAGCTCAAGCTGGGAGTCTCTATAGAGCTGGAGCAGGGAGTCTCTATAGACGAGCTGAAGGGAGTCTCTATAGACGAGCTGAAGGGAGTCTCTATCGACGAGCTGAAGGGAGTCTCTATCGACGAGCTGAAGTGAGTATCTATCGACGAGCTGAAGAGAGTCTCTATAGACGAGCTGAAGAGAGTCTCTATAGACGAGCTGAAGAGAGTCTCTATAGACGAGCTGAAGCAGGGAGCCTCTATAGACGAGCTGAAGCAGGGAGTCTCTATAGACGAGCTGAAGCAGGGAGTCTCTATAGACGAGCTGAAGCAGGGAGTCTCTATAGACGAGATGAAGCAGGGAGTCTCTATAGACGAGTTGAAGCAGGGAGTCTCTATAGACAAGCTGAAGCAGGGAGTCTCTATAGACGAGCTCAAGCTGGGAGTCTCTATAGAAGAGTTGAAGCAGGAAGTCTCTATAGACGAGCTGAAGCAGGGAGTCTCTATAGACGAGCTGAAGCAGGGATTCTCTATAGACGAGCTGAAGCAGGGAGTCTCTATAGACAAGCTGAAGCAGGGAGTCTCTATAGACGAGCTGAAGCAGGGAGTCTCTATAGACGAGCTGAAGCAGGGAGTCGCTGAAGGGAGTCTTTACACGCGAGCTGAAGGCGGTCTTTATAGACGAGTTGAAGGGAGCTGAAGCTGAGTGTTTATAAACGAGCTGAGGGGAGACTTTATGCCAAAATTCGTGCAAATGAAAAGATTTCCAGGGATTTTAGTACACCATTTACCTTAAATCGGACAAAAATATATATGGGAGCTATATCTAACTCTGAACCTATTTTTACGAAACTCTGCACAAATAATTCTAGACTTAATTCAGTACGCTATGCCAAAATTTGTGCAAATCAAAGGATTTCCAGGGACTTTAGTGAACTATTTACGTAAAATCGGGCGAAACTATATATGGGAGCTATATCTAAATCTGAACCGATTTTTATGAAATTTCGCACACAACATTCTAGACTTAATTCAGTATTCTGTGCCAAATTTCGTGCAAATCGAAAGTTATATAGAGACTTTGGTACACCATTTACCTTCAATCGATTTTTCCCAATTCCAATAGGGTTCGTCCTTGGGCCAATTAAGTGAACTGTGCCAAATTTCATCAAAATCGGATCATAAATGCGACCTGAACTTTGTTAACAAAAATACATGGACGGGCGGACAGACGAACGGACGGACATGCATAAATCGACTCAGAAAGTGATTCTATGCATATTCTGAAAAGGAACCATGGGTCTATCTCGATTATTTTTGCCTGTTACAAACATATACACAAAGACATAATACCCTGTACCACAGTGTGGTGAAGGGTATAAAAAAAACAATATCTGTCAAACCCATTTATGGGCGCAGAATGCTACTTCTTGTGAATCCAACTTTCTCATGGCAACTTAGGATTGGCTGAATTATCAACAGGGGCCCACAATTCAGGTCCCTATATAACCGTATCCACTTACGGTATTTTAAGGATAGTGGTCACCTTTGGCAACCGAAATTTGAACCCTCATTGGGTAGCAAATTTTCCTACCAAACATTATTAATATAGGTTGACGCTTTTGTGTATAGCTTATTTTTTTTCAACGGAATTTGCTGTAAATTCTTCTGAGTAAAAAAAATCGTATGTCTGATGTACCCAATCGCTCATATAAAAATCCAGTCCCTTTATAAGTAGAAAGAATTTTTGCCGCCGATTTTTTTTTTTATTTTAGCAATACGAAGTGGCTGCAATTTTTCATTCCGAGGCCTTTGTAGTTAAACAACATAATCACAGAACATATTTAATATAAATTCATGTTTGTACAAATGTCACCTATTTAGATATTTTGAAAGCACGTCATGTTGGAGAGTATAAATATTTCGTCTCAGCCGATCTTTACAACGCTTACAACTTTTATTATTCTTTATAGGACTAAGTCTGCGAGTAAATTAGTCTCCTCAGGCCGCTTACAGGCATAAGTGTATGTCCTACAAGGATGGTCCGTATGACGAATTTTTAGGTTTTCGACTGTCAAAAAGGTGTAAACGTCGAAAACTCCATATACCTGTATATAAATGTATTATACGTCGAAAATATATGTCATTTACGTCACTGTTTCTGACGGACCATTTCTGATGTCCTAATATTAGACATGTGGAAGTGTAAACCACCCCTCTTTTCAACCTTTTCAAGTCATACTCCGATCTCTCAAAGTTATATTTCTATTGAATATTCGTTTTCCCCCTTCTTGCCTATAGATCATCTGTCATATATCGGAAATCTAACGCTCAACAATTTAAGCTATGTTGTCGTCGCCGTTGTGCATTAACATTTAAATAACATGCTCGTATGTTAATAACTTTCTATTGTTTTTTGCTGAAAACAAATGGATTTCCCTAGTATGGAAAAATCCCAACGTGTTACATCCTCTTAGTAATTACTAAAAAAATTGCATCTATAAATAATAGATAAAACAAATGGCTAACTTTTAATGGATGCATTACCAATTGGCTATTCGATGAAATGAAATATTTCATCATAGCGCAACAAAAATACGAAATAAAATACAAATTTTAACTGTTTTTTATACCCTACACAACTATGTTGTCAGGGTATTATAGCTTTGTGCAGCCCCAAATGTTTGTAACGCCGCGAAATATTGGTCCTAGACCCACCTTTAAGTATACCGATCGTCATATCTCGACTAGCTGAGTCGATCTAGACATGTGTGTCCGTCCGTCCGTCTGTCCATTATAATTTGTAAACACGATACAGGCCACAGTTATGGACCAATCTTCACGAAATTTTGCATGTAGGATGGGTTCTGGCCAATGAAGATCCCTATTGTTTTTGGAAAAGATCGGTTAATATTTAGGGGATGAAATGGACCAAAAACATTATTTTTGTCGGTTTTTCTGGTCGCTCCAGAGGCCGCAATTATGGCCCAAACACCGCGAATTTTTGCATGGAGAAGGGGATCAGGCCGGAGAATAAGCATGCATGTTTTGATAAAGATCGGTCAATATTTAGCGGGTCAAATGGACCCTGACTTTTGTGTGAAAAATGACAAAATTTGTATTCTATGGCATATATATTTACTCCTGGAGGATGTAGACCCGAGGAGTTGATAGCATATCCAAGAGGAGTGGTTGGCCTTTAAATTGATACCAAATATAGTGATGTATCTACTCAGATGTGGAAGTTACAGTCAAATATTTACAGGGGCTTACGTATTCAGATATTATTTAGTAACCCATTACCACTTTAGAGGGGGAAATATCGCGCTGATGGCTTTGAAATTTTTCATGAAGTTCCAGTTATGGTCAAGAACAACGCCTACAATTTTCGGTGATGATCAGATTAAAATTTTGGGATGAAATGGACCGAAAACTTAATTTTTTGTGTGTTTTCGAGTCGAGTATAATCCGAAAATCACAACACAACCCACCGTGAAGGTAATCTGGACAAGTAATTAGAGGGACTGTACTGAATATTCGAAAAAAGTAAGGAAGAGGTCTTGTTGACCTCTAATCGGACAAGAGGGGGCAAATATCATGAAATATTACTCAGACTCGGAATAAACATCCTCTGAAAGTTAGAGTTCGTGGTAGTTGTGTAGGGTATCGTATGGTCGGCCCCGTCCGACTATACTGCTCCGCTCACTGGTTTTCTTTCTATTTTTAATTTTGTTTTTTATGTATATAAAAATGTAAACTAATAACTTTAGACAGTCATAATATGAAATGAAACATGACGTTGTAAATGCAATGAATATATATTCAGTTGGAATGAGTGAATAACCCAGTAAACTATTTTATTTAAATTTTTAGGGTCAATACAATTATTTTTCACTTGCCGTCGGTTCTGCTCTTTTGGTACCTCCCCACAAAGGGTTAAGATATTACCAACCTTTAAATATAATTTTGAAGTGAATTGAATAACCGACAACCTCTTCTGGTGCACCTCCACAAATATCTAACTCTTTGATAAAATATATATAGGATTTATACTACGAATAATAAAAAACACTAAATAATTCCGTAGACCCCCGCAAACCAGGCTGAGGGTATATATCTGTCGGCAACACCGACTAACACTCTTTTACTTGTATACATACAAATTCCTTTTGCTAAGAGCCCTCGTGCGATCATTCAGTAAGATTTAGTAGAGACAAGAAAATATCGCTTATACCTTCCTTCCTTTCTTCCTATTCAAATACCGAGCAAGACATCCGAATTCAATAAATTTGCAAACTGTATTCACAATGGACAAATATTTCTATGAGAAGTTAAAAGTGAAACAGAAATGTTCACTGGGTTATTTCTATCATTTTAATCTTTTAATAAAATTTTGTTATTCTCCCGCAACCTTGCTCACTCAGTGCATGAATGGTGGTTTATGTCAGATGATGCATTTTATTGTCGGACATTAAATTAAAAAAAATGAAATAAAAAATAAAAGCAACACCAACAATCAAAATAAAAATAGCATGATTAAACAAATAAAAACAAATCACAAATCTATGGAATCAACTAAGTTCCATCCATCTGTTGCCATTGCATGAGTATGTCTGTAACCACTAACTACTATTACAGTGAACACATTGGTTCAAAACAGCAACAAAATCGGAATACAAAAAAATCTGTAAAAATGTATTTTACCCTCCAATGTCCCGAAATGCAAAAATTCATCCACTGCGGCTAAAACATTTAAAATACTGGCAATGAAGCTCTACCCTTAAAAATGACATGGACATATTGATAATTTTCAGAATAAATGTATGTCAGCCTTCAATAATTCTTTGTACCAAACTAAAGCCTCATCGATGTGAAAATGTGGCCTCAAAATCCAGATATTTGGTCATGTTAGAGATAAACTAAAACGTAAACCGACATTGATAATTTTTAATAGGAAGGTTTGATATCCCATGAGAAAGAGATAAATCAAATCAAAGCGCATTCAAATGAAAAACTTGCCCAAACCCCCCACATATCTGGAAACTTGTGTCAATATTCATAATTTTTTACAGAATTATTTCTGTTTAATGGGAGTCCCTAATATTTAGTTAGAACCTATTATCTTGATATAAATCTTTAATATACCAAATATTGGGGGTACAATTTTACGATACTTCCTGGTAGGGATGTTTTATATTCCATAAGAATCCAAGATATAAAATTACAGTAAATTTTTTGGCCGAAACACGTGCCCTGAAAATACCGACATTTGGAATGCAACGTTATTTGAAAAACCAGTGAGCGGAGCAGTATAGTCGGACGGGGCCGACCATATGATACCCTACACAACTTCCACGAAAAACTAACTTTCTGTGGATCTATATTCTGAGCTTTGGCAATATAAATTTAAAGGTCAACCACTGCCCTTGAAAGTACCAACAACTTTTCGGGTCTATGACCTTTAGGGGTAAATATATACGCTATAGAATACAAATTTTGTCATTTTTCACACAAAAGTCAGGGTCCATTTGACCCGCTAAATATTGACCGATCCTTATCAAAACAGGCACGCTTATTATTTGTCCCGATCCCCCTCTCTAGAGCGACCAAAAAACCGATAAAAATTAAGTTTTTGGTCCATTTCATCCCCTAGATATTAACCGATCTTACCAAAAACAATAGGGGTCTTCATTGGCCAGAACCCATCCTATATGCAAAATTTCGTGAAGATTGACCCATAACTATGGTCTGTATCGTGTTTACAAAATATAATGAACAGACGGACACACATGTCTAGATCGGTGGGTCTAGGACCAATATTTCGCGGCGTTACAAACTCTTGGGGCTGCACAAAGCTATAATACCCTGACAACATAGTTGTGTAGGGTATAATAAGTAGCTACATTTTCTATCCCAAACAACAAATTTTAGCCTATTAGATATACATATTTGCCCAAAACCCTTAAATTACCAAATCGTTTTCCAATTTTCAATAACAAATACTCAGGATTATTAGCAATTCGACAAAAGAACCACCTGTTTCGCGTGTGAGGGAGGATCGCCCTTATTACAGTAGATCTTACGAATTTCGCCAATATAATAGCCAATAGATGGTGTTACAGACCTCTCAGTCCTTAGATCGGTCGACGATGATCCGATTGCTGCACACAGCTTAATTTGTCAAGCGTTTGTCACCATACAAGACATCCACAATTTAATATAGGAAGAACCACCATTGCCTAGAGCCAGTATTCGATTTCCCATTTTATGTCCCAGCTCTTTCCTTTGCATGTGGAAGGTGCTATTAGGCCTCTCTTAGTGCTCCTTACTTCTCACTCCTCACATAGACATAGTCTACATCCTTTCTTTGAAGGCCATCGAACTTTACCAGAATCTCATTTATCACCAGGAGCCACAAGGGAGGAGAGAGTACCCCAATATACGAATTGATGATTTTGCGTTCCATCAATCCTGGAATCCGGAAGAATTTCATATTATGGTCTGAAAAGGAAAACAAAATCAATATCGTTCAGTTCCTGACCCTACAGTTCCAGAGTAATCCATTTATGTCAATAACTACAGAGCTCATGCTGTTCATGAACGTCGCTGTGTTGCCCCGGTTGCATATCCTTAGATTATATTTTAGTATAAAATCGAATATGGACTAACCTCGTCAGTTAGTGTTCCCCGACTCCCCTAGTGAAAGTGGTGTGCAATAGCATCACAGCCCAGGACCATGTCTTCATGCCACTCATTTTCTTTAGAAGGCTGCACACTTCTACTATTAGTAGGTCGGAAGGTAGACTGAGAAAAGGGTAAGCGGTCCCCTGTGACATCTATCAAGCCCACCATGATTGTGTATTTTGGCAATACATTTCTGGTACTTCTAGTGTGATTGGTATTGTAAATGGGGTATATTGGTCCATGTTTTGGCATCAATCGATGTTTCTAAAGTTTTAACCGCATTTTCAAACCGAAGTAACTGAATTTTGGCATTCCAGTTTCTTGGTGAATGCCACACATTTTCAATATTAGTTCCAGCCCTAATGGGTCCGGCCCCATTTTTAGGAGTTTACAGGTTTTTGCCATTTTACGTATTTTGAAGATTTCAGGCGAGCTTTTTCCCATCGAAGTGAATGTAATTGACGTTCTGAATATCTGTCGTAATAAATTTTCTTCTCCAACAGCATTCAATATAGATCCCTGATTTCACATTGCCTCTACATAAATGTCCGGGCCAATTTAAGATATTTTTATAGTCCCAGCTGCATTTTCCAACCGAAGATGCTGTAATTTCACATTTCACGTTCATGGTGGACAGGAAACATATAAACAGTTATTTTTAAAGTATTTAGGTATGTATGTGTTGAACTACCAAATTTGGTTTGCTCCGATGAGCAAACAAACAAAATGATCGTGTTCACATGTCAAAGTGGTCAATTCAAAATGTGCACCTTCGGTTGGCCACCAGAACTCAAGCACGGTCATGATGATGGTGTAGGCGGCCATAACAGTCGATGGTCGCTCTCCGCTCGTATTAATCGAACGTGGCATCAGAATAAATGCCGAATATTATCGCAAAAATTTTCTGGATGATTAAAACCTTGGGCACGCAAATATTTTGGCCGCAGACCTAGGACATTCCAACAGGACTCAGCACCATTGCACTCAGCTCGCGCCACCCAAGAATGGTTGAGGTTCCTCGCTTCATTTCCAGCGTACAATGGCCTCCAAAATCTCCGGATACCGTTGGACTATTGTGTCTGGAGTATTTTGGAAAGCAAGTTTGGCACTAAAAAACCAGTAAGGAAAGTAGTAAAGTCGGACGGGGCCGACTATATGATACCCTTCACCACTTTGGGCATATTCAACAGATGAATCCTAAAGACTTCACATTCTTAGAGGGCCAGTAAAATGAAATTGGATCCATAAACATGAATCCATAAACCTGTACTAAATAGAAGCTATATCTAAATCTGAACCGATTTCAACGAAACTTAACACACATCATTCCAGACCTCATTCATAACGCTGTGCCAAATTTCGTGCAAATCGAAAGATATGTAGGGACTTTGGTGCACCATTTACATTACATCCGACGAAAATATATATGGGAGCTATATCTAAATCTAAACCGATTTTCAGGAAACTTAACACACATCATTCTAGACCTAATTCATAACGCTGTGCCAAATTTCGTGCAAATTGAAAGATATCTAGGGACTTTGGTGGACCATTTACATCAAATCGGACGAAAATATAAATGGGAGCTATATCTAAATCTGAACCGATTTTCAGGAAACTTAACACACATCATTCTATACCTAATTCAGTATGCTATGCCAAATTTCGTGCAAATCGAAAGATATATAGGTACTTTGGTGCCACGTTTACCTTAAATCGGACGAAAATATATATGGGAGCTATATCTAAATCTAAACCGATTTTCACGAAACTCAGCACACATCATTTTGGACCTAATTTAGTACGCTATGCCAAATTTCGTGCAAATCGAATGATATATAGGTACTTTGGCGCCTATATCGGACGAAAATATATATGGGAGCTATATCTAAATCTGTACCAATTTCAATAGGGTTCGTCCTTGGGCCGAATAAGTGACCTATGCCAAATTTCATCCAATTCGGATCATAAATGCGACCTGTTCTTTGTTTACAATTTAACATGGACAGACAGACGGACGGACGGACATGCATAAATCGACTCAGAAAGTGATTATATGCATATTCTCAAAAGTAACCATGGGTCTATCTCGATTCCTTTTGCCTGTTACAAACATATGCACAAAGACATAGGGTATTATTATGTACCACAGTGTGGTGAAGGGTATAAATACCAAAGTGTCGATCACCTCAAGCAAGCGCTTCGCAGGGTATGGACCAAAATATCGCAGAGCAACATTCGGGGAGCGTGTGACGATTTCACTCTCCCAAAGTTATTTCTTTCGATTAAGATGATGTGTGCTAAGTTTCAATGAAATCGGTCCAGATGTATGTATTGCCTTCATATGGTGCAAAAACTTCAATGGCTTGGTTTTGCATATACGACCAAAATTATTAGAGAAGGTATATATCGGTATATGTCTTACTGCACCTTTCAAAAAAAGATCAAAATATCATCTCATCCAAAGTGGTCGGCCGCGTCAGACTTTTGAACTTTTCCTACTGCTTAAACGTATATTTTTCAATGCCCAGCTGACAATGGATATTTTTATATAAAACACATTTATTGTGTTGTCCCACTGTCCACCAGAATAACAATAGATAAATCACAAAATCGGTTTGTAACTATTTTTATTCCACCAGCTCAGTCATGTTAGACGGTTATGATCTACTCCTAGACCGATGCGATAGCCGTTCAAGCTACCATACAATCAGCCAGTCAGTTCAGTAAATCCAATAGCAGCAGCAGATATTAGTAAAAACTGTCTGCCTGTTGTTATTTATGAGAATGGTGGAATATTCATTGGCATTGCAGTGAATCAATGCAAACCCAGCTAAACTGCAGCAGAAATGTGCATTCGGCGGCACAATGCAATGGTGTTGGTGTAATACTTAAAATGTAATAGAAATAACAAAAACAACACAAATCCAACAACAGCTAAGACCCTGACACACGTTTAACTCAAGTTTAGGTTGTTGCTATTGTTGTTATTCCGGGCCAGCAGCGGACATGTGTCGGAGATGAGTCTCTGAGTCTGAGTTCTGAGCTGCTGCTGTTGCAGCAATTAAAAACGTCCAATGCATTGCAACTTTGTGCCATGTGGTGAGGTGGCGCTTTAATATAATTTTTATTATTGTTTTTGTTTCTGCTGCTGCTGATTTATAATTGCAAAGTTTGCATAATGTGTTGAGAATAGAGAGGGTGGTGTTGTGCTGCAAGAGGATCCCTTAATTCCGTGTGATGATTTAAACAAAAAATCGAAATAGTAATTTTGTGTTGTATTTCCAATTGCAAACCAAAAATAGTAATAAAATAATTTCCTTGGTGTCCACACCACAATCATTGTTACATACATACCTAAGCTATGTACATTTGTATAGAATTGTTAGATTCATGATTTGTTAGAATGTTGTGGAAGTTGCGAATTATTTGTGAATGTTAATTGCCGAGGGCCATTCCACGATAAGTTGCAGCCAACAAGTGTTAATCGCTGCAGTTTAGATGTTTTAATTGAAAAATGACATGCAACTTATGCTTGGCAATGAACTTTAAACTATAAAAAATTACTATGACAAATATGACAAAAAATTATACTGTGAAAAAAAATTATACATTTTTTTAAATTCCCAATAATGAAGTTAGTCAAAATCCCAATAGGAATCTCCGGAAGAAAAATTCGGAAACAATTCAGTTGGCATTTGCGGATAAGGCCTTCAAATATTTAAAAACATGACCCCTGTATTTCGAATTTTTTGCTAGGAAACCAAACGTATAAAATTCCAAATCATTTGCTTAAGAATATGCGAGTATGTCCTTCAAAATACCCAAAATTTGGACGAACGATTTGGGAGTTATTGTGCACATCAGTAAAACTGACATTTCGAAATGTATTCCAAATTGTCGGAAAGTGTATTTGCCCTCATTGATCATACGACTGATGAAACTAAACATTGCGTTCTGAAAGCCAAATATTTTACACTCCCACCATTATGACTAAAAAATGATGCATATTATGAAATAATAAGCTACAGAAAATTGGATTAGGAGGTGCAGCTAAGGTCTTTAGAATCGGTTGATACCATTCCTACACTGAAAATGTTCTTCGAGCAGCAGTATTAGTCTCTGACAACCCAAAATGCCAAATTATGTACACTTCGGATGAAACATTCATAGTGCCAAAATTAGGGTGATAACGTTAAATGGGGAATATGTCAAAACAGGGTCTCATATTTCTGGACTACACATCCAAATAAATTCTTCAATGCCAATGACAATGGTTTGCACTCGTATTACAATTTATAATAGATGGGCGTATACTCATAGATAGATCGATACAGCTAGTTGCAAAATTGACAAAAGTTCAAGAGTTTAAAGACACTCATATCAAATAAGCCAGCAAAGACTTTCAAAAAAAAAAAAAAAAAAAAAATTCTGCGAAAATGTGGTTTACCCACAATTTACAAATTACGACCACTAGGACTGAAAATGTGCCTAGCGCCATCAAAATTACAAAAATTGGGGTAATCTTAATAATTATTTAAAAGACCACATTTCTAATCAAAAGTTTTTATTTACAAAAAAAAAAAAAAAAAAAAAATCTTTGAAAAATTGCATGCTAATCGAACGGATTTGGGTTCTTTGGTGTACCATTTGTATGAAATCGAGCATAATTATGTTTGGGAGCTCTATCTAAGATTATTCAAGGTTTAGTTTGGTTAAATCGAAGGAAAATATATATGGGCGCTATATCTAAATCTGAACCGATTTTCTCGAAACTTATGACACAGCACTCTACCCTCAATTCAGTACGCCATGTCAAATTTCGTGCAACTTGAAAGATATATAGGGACTTTGGTGCATCATTTACTTTAAATCGGGTGAAAATATATATGGGCGATATACCTAAATCTGAACCGATTTTCACGAAACTTAACACACAACATTCTACTCTTAATTCAGTACGCTATGCAAATTTTCGTGCAAATCGAAATTTATCTTAAATTTGGTGCATATTTACCATAAATCGGATGATTTTTTGCACACATCATTCTAGGCTTAATGTAGTAACATGTGCCAAATTTCGTGCAAAGCGGAAGATTTACAGGGATTTTGGTGAATCATTTACCTGAAAATGTATATGGGAGCTACATCGAAATCGGAACCGATTTTCACGAAACTAAGCACACATCATTCTAGACTCAATTATGTGCGCTGTGCTGAATTTCGTAGAAATCTAAAGATATATATTGACTTATGTGCACTATTTACATCAAATCGGATGAAAGTATATATGGGAGCTATATCTAAATCTGAACCGGAACCGATTTTCACGAAACTAAGCACACATCATTCTAGACTCAATTATGTGCGCTGTGCTGAATTTCGTAGAAATCGAAAGATATATATTGACTTATGTGCACTATTTACATCAAATCGGATGAAAATATATATGGGAGCTATATCTAAATCTGAACCGATTTTCACGAAACTTAGCATACATAATTCTGGACCTAATTCCGTACTCTATGCCAAATTTCGTGCAAATCGAACGATATATAGGGACTTTGGTGCCATATTTACCATAAATCGGACGAATCTATATATGGGAGCTATATCTAAATCTGAACAGACTTTTCAATAGAGTTCGTCCTCGGCCAAATGATTACCTTGTGCCAAATTTCATCCAAATTGGATCATAAATGTGACCTGTACTTTTTTTTGCAATTTAACATCTACAGACGGACGGACGGACATGCATAAATCGACTCAGAAAGTGATTCTCTCAAAAGGGAACCATGTGTCTTTCTCGTTTCCTTTTGCCTGTTACAAACATATGCACAAAGACATGATACCATGTATCACAGTGTGGTGAAGAGTATAACAAGTTCGGGCCGCAGATCTTTTATACCCTCCACTTTAAAATATGTAAAAGTAGTGGGACTCCTCGAACAATATTCAAGTTATGATAGGACCTTGAGTATACCAAAAAAGACGAGAGAAAAAGATGAATACCTAATAGGAGGTCTATCGGTTTATGGGGCTATACCAAAATGGGCTACCCTGAAACTTAGTTCAATATTAATTATTTTTGGTACGCTCGTGTGTTATACAATGAAAACCCAAAATACTAAGTTAAATAATATAGAGAATAAAAAGGTTTTGTTTGAAGAGTCAAAACCCCGCTAAACAGATTTTACTGAGATTTTTACAGTACCTCATGTTATCCGATAGAAGTAACACAGACTAGTTAAATTCTAAAATTCAGCGTGGATGCGGACTTATAGCATCAAAAGTAATCACACATATTAAATAATATAGGGGAGAGGGGGCACCTTTGAACGTGGGGCACCTTTGAACAGCGCTCATAAAATCTTGGTTTAATATTTTTCCGATCCGGAACCACATTTTTGTATATGGCAATATTGTTCTCTATATGCGTAAACCACTTTGGCTTGCTTTTTCAGTTGTCGAAAAATTGTACATGGGTGACCATGTTTTCTCAGTGTCATTGTAAACTTTTATTCATTTGGTTGTAAAGGCGCAGGAAGAATTCTGTGATAGTTTTCTTTCGTCAAACAAATTTTTTGCACTCCAACAATCATTTCAAACATAACTAATGTAATTTCTTTCATATATATTTATTACAAAAAAAAGTTATTATACATTTTCGTAAAATGCCATGGGTGGGGCACCTTTGAACATGCCCACTAAATTCGAGTAAAAAGCGGAGTTTTTAACTTTTGGCTTCGATTTCTCAAAATTTCAAATGGGATAATAAGACTACGAAATTAACTGTATTTTTCACCATATTAATTTTTGATTTTATGTCATTTTATGTTTTAATAACTTTTGATCTAAATTTTTTAAATTTTGAACATTTTTTATATATTTTTAATGAATTAATGCATTTATGATATGTGTTAATAAAATACCATGTCGTCCAAAAATGTCAAGCCTGTTCAAAGCTGCCCCCCTGGGGGGGCAGTTTTAAACACTTTGAGTTCGTCCATTAAAACAGTAATAAAATATATTTATCAAGCTTATAGTATGTCATATGTATATTCATTTTAAAGGTTACATATGTACCTATTAGTTAAAATTTATAAGAAACCAAAAATTATAAAATAAAAAATTTTGTAAGGCTTGAAAGCAAAAAGTGTTCAAAGGTGCCCCCCTCTCCCCTACCTATTCTATTCTTATATCTCAAAAAGGTTTACAGATTTCCACTTCAAAATTTCTCTGACTATATTTCTTACAAATACGCATCATCCCTATAAAAATTGCCGTGGCACAATGTACTCCCCACTGCATTACAGCCGTCTATACATATGAAATAGACAAAAACATCGCTGAATAGACTGCACAGAAAATTTCGCAGTCAGTCATGTCATCGCATTGAAGTAAGATAGGCAAAATAAACTTCCCAACTTCCGGGATGTCGATAGCATCAACAGTTGCCATACCTCTGTACTAATATTCATTTTCTATGCATATATCTCAATATCTTGAATAAATCGGCTGATAGTGTGTATTATACTCAGATAATTACAGATCTAATCTTAAACGACCAGGAAGTAAAAAATTGGTCCAAATCAAGAACTCATAATTTTTGTTTCTATTATGACATTATCAGTAATGATAACCACCAGTTCAGTAATTCCGCTAATGTCTGCTGTCTTCCATCTCTCCATTATCATCATATTTTGGAATAAAAATTGGTTAAAATGAAAAAAAATATTGAAATTATAATTTTTACATTTTGTCAGTTTGTGAAAAAAGCATTTCAATTTTGAAACTTTTTTAAATTTTAATAATTCTATCATTATTGGAGAAAATGACTATGAAATCTATAAAAGAATGCATCAGCAATATATGAGATAAATCTAAAATCGAACTGCAAAGTTATAAAAAACTGAAATCTGTGGTGGGTTATCATCCTAGATGGCATGAAAACAAAATGTGTCAATTACCAGAAACTAAGTGGTGGAAATGGAAATGAATGAAATGTGAATATTGAAGAAAATATATTTGTGTGTGGTACTACTACAACTGATTAAGACACGTCAAGCCAAATTTGTTTTCAATATTACCACTGTTAGTCAATGATTAATTAAAAATGATTTTTTTAATCTATTGAATCGAATCAAATATACTAATACATTAATTTTTGATAAAAAGTTTTCTTCGAGATAATATTATGTCAATCACATTTACGAATGCCACTTTACGGCTAGTGTGCTATATAATGATAATCCAAAATAGTTAATTACAGCGCTTCTGTTGGGGAAACTATTTTTTTGGGTTTTCATAAAAAACAAATGTATATAAAAATTATATATATGTTTCCAAAATACCATAATATATGATCGAATTTCTTTTGCGCATTGAAAAAATATTTTAAAAAATATACAATGTTTTTTTCAATTAAAACATATTGATTTAACCTAAATAGGTTTTGAACATTTAATTCCATGCGTAGTTGTATAGATTTGGTGTTATTTCACAACAAAGCTTTTTAAATTCAATATATGTCTATTTTGAAATATTCCTCCCTAGTCAATTTAATGTGGAATACCTCGTCTAATACTATCACATATATTTGTTGAATCCATTTGCAATTAAATTGTTTTTCGTTAAAAAAACATAGTGATTGTTCACTATATACTGCCGTTGTGTTAGTGTTGTTGTAAAAAACAACAACAAAACACCCATTCTATTTTAGAATGTTAATTATGCATGATGAGATGAGATGCAATGCGATGAGATAGAAGTTATTCATAGATAGAATTACCATAAAAGTGACAATGGCAAATCATTTGTCACCGAATGAATAATGGAAATAATTACAAAACAAAAAGTACTGGGAAATTGCAAATTTTCGAAGAAAAGTAGGGGGAGGATTGGAAGTAAATTCGAATTGAAATGGATAATTTTGGTAGCCATTGTAATATATTGCATTGAAGAACAAGTGACTCACAAAAGGGGTTTACTCCATGAATAAGAGATTTTTGATAATTGGTGTCCACAATAATAATGAATCACGTATACCAGATATTTTTATTAAAAGGAAATTTTTTCAAAAAAAATCCCCACATTTCAAAAAATTCTTTACAAAGTATAGGATTTTGTTCGAGATAGCATATCCCTCCTATGAATTTTGTCGTCAGATAGTAATAGTATACCTTTATATCCCAAGGTCATCTCTTCGGTTACCATCTCCTCCACCATCCTCCTTCAATATCCACTTGCCTAATTAATTTTCCAATCAATATTAATTACAATTATCCAAACTTTACATTACATTACAACCTACCATCCATCCCTACATCGGCCACTATAAATATTTATAATAAAAATGTGAGAAGAGAACTCCTCACAAATCTAAGCGATCAATGAATGATATCCCACAAACCAACCAGCCAACCAACTGATGTTGGATCGTAAATCACATGAGAACAGAAACTAATTAAAAACGAGTCGTAGACATTGAAAGATCCACACGCAAAAATCAATACAACATAAAAGAAAAAACCTCAAGATCAACAACAACAGTACCACCATCCGCAACAACAACACCAACTATCAGCAACATAAAGACTTTGAACTTCGTAAAAGGTTCCTACAAAGGATTTCAACGAATATTAATAAAACCATGAATGGTTCGGATGGATGCAACTGAAGACAGCTTCAGGTTGTGTGTGTGAGTGTGTTTTCGTATTTTTGTGAAGACATCGATAATGATAATGACGATGATCAATGTGCGCCAAGCAAACACCCGCTGTATTTTAAGAAATGTTTGGGGAAGGAATGTACCCATAAAGGGGTACAAAGAGGACCTTCATATTTTTTCCAAGGTAAATTCTTAAAACATTTTTTCATGGACTTTTTGATAACCTACAGAAGACGTGGATTTTTTAAAGACTATTTTTCAGAGCCCTACAGAAGTCGTGGATTTTTTAAAGACTATTTTTCAAATCCCCACAGAAGACGTGGATTTTTTAAAGACTATTTTTCAAAGCCCCACAGAAGTCGTCGATTTTTTAAAGACTATTTTTCAAAGCCCCACAGAAGTCGTCGATTTTTTAAAGACTATTTTTCAATGCCCCACAGAGGACGTCGATTTTTTAAAGACTATTTTTCAATGATAACCTCTAGCACTTCTATGAAGCCCGGCTTCACAGCCACCGGCTCGTCTATGAAGCCGGAGATCACTGGCTCGTCTATGAAGCCGAAGACCACCAGCTCTTCTATGAAGCAGAAGACCACCAGCTCTTCTATGAAGCAGAAGACCACCAGCTCGTCTATGAAGAAGACCTCCAGCTCTTCTATGAAGAAGACCTCCAGCTCTTCTATGAAGAAGACCTCCAGCTCTTCTATGAAGAAGACCTCCAGCTCTTCTATGAAGAAGACCACCAGCTCTTCTATGAAGAAGACCACCAGCTCTTCTATGAAGAAGACCACCAGCTCTTCTGTGAAGAAGACCACCAGTTCTTCTGTGAAGAAGACCACCAGTTCTTCTGTGAAGAAGACCTCCAGCTCTTCTATGAAGAAGACCTCCAGCTCTTCTATGAAGAAGACCTCCAGGTCTTCTGTGAAGAAGACCTCCAGCTCTTCTGTGAAGAAGACCTCCAGCTCTTCTGTGAAGAAGACCTCCAGCTCTTCTGTGAAGAAGACCTCCAGCTCTTCTGTGAAGAAGACCTCCAGCTCTTCTGTGAAGAAGACATCCAGCTCTTCTGTGAAGAAGACCTCCAGCTCTTCTGTGAAGAAGAACTCCAGCTCTTCTGTGAAGAAGACCTCAAGCTCTTCTGTGAAGAAGACCTCCAGCTCTTCTGTGAAGAAGACCACCAGCTCGTCTATGAAGAAGACCTCCAGCTCTTCTGTGAAGAAGACCTCCAGCTCTACTGTGAAGAAGACCTCCAGCTCTACTGTGAAGAAGACCTCCAGCTCTTCTGTGAAGAAGACCTCCAGCTCTTCTGTGAAGAAGACCTCCAGCTCTTCTTTGAAAAAGACCTCCTGCTCTTCTATGAAGAAGACCTCCAGCTTTTCTATGAAGAAGATCTCCAGCTCTTCTATGAAGAAGACCTCCAGCTCTTCTGTGAAGAAGACCACCAGTTCTTCTGTGAAGAAGACCACCAGTTCTTCTGTGAAGAAGACCACCAGTTCTTCTGTGAAGAAGACCACCAGTTCTTCTGTGAAGAAGACCACCAGTTCTTCTGTGAAGAAGACCTCCAGCTCTTCTATGAAGAAGACCTCCAGCTCTTCTATGAAGAAGACCTCCAGCTCTTCTATGAAGAAGACCTCCAGCTCTTCTATGAAGAAGACCTCCAGCTCTTCTATGAAGAAGACCTCCATGAAGAAGACCTCCTGCTCTTCTATGAAGAAGGCCTCCAGCTCTTCTATGAAGAAGATCTACAGCTCTTCTGTGAAGAAGACCTCCAGCTCTTCTATGAAGAAGACCTCCAGCTCTTCTATGAAGAAGACCTCCAGCTCTTCTGTGAAGAAGACCTCCAGCTCTTCTGTGAAGAAGACCTCCAGCTCTTCTGTGAAGAAGACCTCCAGCTCTTCTGTGAAGAAGACCTCCAGCTCTTCTGTGAAGAAGACCTCCAGCTCTTCTGTGAAGAAGACCTCCAGCTCTTCTGTGAAGAAGACCTCCAGCTCTTCTGTGAAGAAGACCTCCAGCTCTTCTGTGAAGAAGACCTCCAGCTCTTCTGTGAAGAAGACCTCCAGCTCTTCTGTGAAGAAGACCTCCAGCTCTTCTGTGAAGAAGACCTCCAGCTCTTCTGTGAAGAAGACCTCCAGCTCTTCTGTGAAGAAGACCTCCAGCTCTTCTGTGAAGAAGACCTCCAGCTCTTCTGTGAAGAAGACCTCCAGCTCTTCTGTGAAGAAGACCTCCAGCTCTTCTGTGAAGAATACCCCCCAGCTCTTCTTTGAAGGAGACCTTCAGGTCTTCTGTGAAGAATACCCCCAGCTCTTCTTTGAGGGAGACCTTCAGATCTTCAATGAAGATACTTCCAGCCCTGCTGTAAAGAAGACCTTTGGAAGATGAATTTTTTCAGCTCTTTTATGCACAACATCTCCAGCTCTTCTATGAGAAAGGTCTCCTGCTCTTCTCCAAAGAAAAAATGCCACAAGCCCTCTAATCCTGCTGGGAAGTTTTCTTCCCTAAATTATCCATTTTTTATAACCCTTTCAATCACTCCATCCTCCAAGACAAAACATTTCAACGCCAACAAACTGCAATCCATGGTCCGTCGAAGAACAAATAAAAATTTTAAGTAGAGAAGAGACAGAGGTCGTTTGGAAAAGATTAAATTAAATGATGTTTTATTTGTTTATTGGATTTGTATACAAAATACCGAAAAAAGGCAGCATAACAACAACAACTACTACAACAACAAGAAAATTGCAATAGTGTAAAATAAAACAAAAGAAACTTCACTCGAAAAAAAGACCAGAGATAAACGATAGCGACATCATCCGTATCAACAAAGGCACACAATGCGGACGACGACGGTGACGACAACAACTGATCAATGGAGAGAGAAGGATGGACATAGGCGAAATGATCCTCAACCGTGGACAGACAGAAGTGGCCATTCTCGATTCGGCAATGACGATGATGAGGGTTCAATTAAAAATTGAAAGTCTTTAAGTCACATGGAAGGCGGTGGTGCGGTTAAGATTCATTCGAGGTGATATTTTAAGATGCGTGTTGATGGTCTGTAGTTAAGATCAGTGCGCCAGCCAGTCAGCTAGCTAACCACCACCATCATCATTTATTGGGAGTTTCACTCTCACAAAAAATGAATATTTCTTATGGCTGATGTTGCTCATGGATTGATGCTGCTCGTGGAGGTAGGGGTAGTGATTGGAATTTTTTGTAAAATTTTAAATACCTCCAAGATCGTTGGCCGTGTTTTTATTTTTTGTTATTCTGCTGATACTTAACATAAGCCCTGTTGTAAACTTACAATGATACTGAACCCAACTGCAAGTATTGAACTCTCCATAACGATACCTACCTTCCGAAGACTACGACGAATATTATGCTTCATTGAACTCTAATTGTAGTCGTCGTTGTTGTTGTCGTCTTCTTGACAATGGTCAAGGTAAGCCGGACCAGACAACTTGGCCCATTGCTAGGGAAACAGAGGTAAAATAAATGCAATGAATTTTTTATTGCTCATTCCGAAGACTTCAGAAGATATTCATTCATTCACTCGTTTGCCAAGTAAATATTTGCAATGCTTGAATATTCAATATGCTGTAAAAATGTTTAACTGGCAATTTTCCAACAATTTATTTTTCAAGTTACATGTTTTTCTCAGTCAGATGGTATTGAATATTAAAATGTAGTGAGGATTCGGATTTTTTGTCTGTGTGCTAAGTAGTTTTAGAAATCTGACAAAGTAGGTTGGGATTAAAGATGGAGACAGATTATTTCTATCTACTTATACAGGCAAAAAGTAGACCTTCAGCACTTCCACGAAGAAGACATTCAGATCTTCTATGAAAAATACCTTCAGCTATTATACGATGAACGACACTTTCAGAACTTCTATGAGGAACAATACCTTCAGCTTTTCTGTGGATAAGAGAACGTTCAGCTCTTCTATGAGGAAGGAGACCTTCAGCTATTCCATGCCGAAGATCTCTTCTGTGAGGAAGAAGATCTTCAGCCCTTCTATGAAACAGTCCATCAGCTCTTCTATGGAAAAGAACACCTTCAGCTCTCCTATGGAGAAGAAGAACTTCAGATCTTCCATGAGGAAGAAGAACTTCAGATCTTCTATGAGGAAGAAGACCTTCAGCTCTTCTATGGGGAGGAATATCTTCAGTACTTCTATGGGGAAGAATACCTATAACACACCCATGAAGAGGAAGACCTTCAGATATTCTACGACGAAGAATGCTCATCTATAAAGAATAAGAACTTCAGCTCTTCTATGAGGAAGACGACCTTCATCTCTTCTATGAGGAAGACGACCTTCATCTCTTCTATGAGGAAGAAGACCTTCAGCTCTTCTGTGTGTCTTCAACTCTTCTATGGCGAAGAAGGTATACAACTCATCTATGAGGAGGAAGAACTTCAGTTCTTCTATCGGGAAGAAGATCTTCAGCTGTTCTATCGGGAAGAAGACCTTAAGTACTTCAATGGAAAAGAAGATCTTCAGCTCATCTATAAAGATTAAGACAACGATGTTCTTTCTCTGAAGAAATTTTGGACAAATAAAAAAAAATATTTTCAGCTGCAAGTGTGAGAAATATATATGAACCTTTGAGAACATTGATATAAATCAGTGAAGCATGATTGTGCATGCTATAACAAATGATATTTTAAAAAGAACACTCAGTAAATAAGCCACATGTGTTCGATGTATGTTTCTGCAGTATAAAATACAAATTCTGTTCTCAAATGTTGCTGAACTTTGGGATATTCCTTTGTATGTCAGACAGTTAAATTTCAGATATTTGATTTGTTCATACATACGTATCTTCTCTTCTTTCTTTTGCCATTCTTTGTCATCCTCCATGCCTGGCGATGGCGCTGTCTTGTGACCGTTGTTCTGCCTTGTCATCCACTGCTTCATTTTCATATCATCATTAATTTATTGATACTTCTCGCCTGAAATGTTTAACCAAAAAAATTTAATCACTTAATGTGTATCAGCAAAGTTTTGGGTTAAACGGGGAGACATTCTCTCTTTTATTTTTTATTTCTGCAATGAACCGACGAACAATTTTCAATGGGATGCATCGATCAATTTACAATGTGCATATTTGGATGCTTAGACAATGTGGTATGTGATGAAGTTTTTAAAGCCAAAGAAGGAATCACAAAATTATGACAATCTCATTAAAAATATTTAACGTCTTTAGATGACTTAATCGGACAGTTGAAATTTGCAAACCAATTTGATGATATTCTAAAATTTTGAATTTAGGCAACAAATTAATTTGTTTGCATTTTTGACAAATGAATCAATAATGACTTAGCACATCGTCCTCACATAGACGACCGTAGTCAAGTTTGCTAAGGTGAATTTTATCTCATTTTCCCCAAAGATGGATTACTGAGTACGATCGACGTAGTGAAATTCCCTACTTAATTGAGGTATTGCATTTTGATGGTTTCTCTGTTCATCTAGTCCCGTGTTTCCCTGACATATTTAGCTAATTCTTCAAATGGAGGTTTTATGAGTCTGTCTTCAATATATATTTTAATCAACTGTCATATATTTAATTATCTTTTATATATTTTTATATATTATATTGAGCCTTTATGAGATCTTTATAGATAACACTTCAAGCAAAAATCTCTTGAAAGCGTCAGTTATTATTCCCTTATTAGTAGAACCATCAGAACAAACCATTGTTTTAATATGAAGTTGGTCAAAGTTCTCATAAATTGAATTTATCACCAAGAGGTATAGCTAGGGTTAAAGTACTCTTGAAATTCATCTACAAGCAATGCAGATCATTTCCAGCATAATTAATATTCGCTCCACCAACAGCACCACGAGTATTAAAACGTGTGACCCTAGGTTTATCACTCATAGCAGTTTTGGCAATAATAATCTGGGATTATTATCCACCACGTACTATCACTTTAACTTTTGTTGGAGTCGGAAAACATATCGGACAAATATTTTCAAAAAAATTCACCATACAAATTTCATCCATCAAATTTTCTACAATAGGTCGGGTCCCTTATAGTGTCTTTTTCCGACAAAAATCTCTGAATTTGGTCTTTCGCTTGGTCTCATATCCTTTCCCTCATATATTACAACCTCTTCCACACAAAGCATTTGTGTTCCTTCAACAGAAGGATAGGTCGGTTCCCTTATAGTGTCTTTTTCCGACAAAAAGCTCTGAATTTGGTCTTTCGCTTGGTCTCATATCCTTTTCCTCCTATATTACAACCTCTTCCACACGAAGCATTTGTGTTCCTTCAACAGAAGGATAGACGATTGACGAAGATCTGAAGACAGTACGATTACTCAACAGAAACAATCCCGTTGATCGGAGAAATCGCTGGCGCCCCACGTCATTCATTTTACCGACCTATTAAAGGGTTGCCCCTGCATTTTGAAGAAAATTATGTTTTTTTTAATTGTGACGCCCAATAAAATTGTCCAAATATAGTTTTTATGATTTATTACGAACTATTTGGGAGCACTTAATGTACAAATAGAATTCTACCCGATATTTTTACTATATTTTTTATTGTTCCAGAATTGAACCAATTTTAACATTTCGGAGAAAGTTAAGATTTTATATCAATGGCGCCCAAACTTATTATTGCAAAGAAAATCCCATCTGTTAGACCTCAGTGAGAACGCTATAACACGCATATTGATGTGCGGATCTTTCTACAAAGTTTGATTTTATTCCGTAGTTTGAAAGAAGTTATAATTCTACCAGACTTTAACATTTGAGCAACCAACCCTTTGACCAGTATAAATTTATCATCGCAAGGCAAGAATTCCTATTCATCCACCTTAGCGAATTTTCTCACCTTAACTAGGCGTTAAGGCTGCAATATATACTAACCCTCAATAAATAAAGATAATTTTCGAATATCAGTTGTCAAAGAGGATTATGTTGTAGATTGCTCAAATTCCATCGGAGGAGGAAAAAGTTTTCAATTGATTTTCGAATATTTTAAAAAGAGGCTGTATCCACACATGAGGATAACACATGGCAATATAGAGCGCCACCCAGAAAAAATATTGCAACATTAAGTAAGCAAAGATCCCAACCAATACAAACATTCAAGAATATGTTGTTTCTAGCAACGATAGATGGTAACCTCACCACCTGCGATAGACTACAGCCAACCATTAATCTACTTTATTATATCAAAGTGGTTTTCGTGACATTCTAATAACCGATATCGTCTTCAACACATGAGGACAACACAAAATACGAACGTCAGGAAATAGCGCCAACCAGAGTATAATTTCAAAACTAAATAAGCAAGGATTCCAACCACTGGGCAACGATAGATTGCAGCTTTATCACCTAGGACAAGCTACATCAGGTCAATAATGTTCTAAACTGAAATAAAAACAGAGATAAAGGAAAGTAATACGAGGACTAATCGAATAAGATGTCGATTGTGCAAGCCATATGCTCATAACAGATGTAATAGTAGCGAAAGCGAGTCGTTAAGTTCGGCCGGGTTGAATTTTAATACCCTCCACCACGTGGGGTAAATTCAAAATTCCTTAATTCGATCGGAACATTTATATGGGGACTATGTTATGGTGTTATGTGATAGTAGGTTGTTCATGCTCCGAAAAAATAGTATTTCAAATTACAGACATTCTAGTGGCAAAAATTAATAAATGGACTCTTTTAATTAATTTTTTATTTAACAGGAATCCGCTATGTCACCTACTCCCATGAGAAAATTCGGAAAATTATTTAGAAAATATTTTTTTTCAAGAGGAATCCGTTATGTCAAACTTATTAATACCGAAAAATAAGCTGAACTTGTGCGTGGGGTTGCATCACATCTTCGACCTATGTATATACCGCACAAACGTGTATATAAGTCAGTCTCTCAGAACCCTTAATACAAAATTACAGCCCCATTGGCTAGAAAATGCGGCTAAAGTCTTCTAAATACCTAATATGGATATTCAGTTAAACCGAATACAAACCGAAGCGTTCCATGGTTAAGTTCCATCGGAGGAGGAAAAATATGCAAACCTCTACCTAACATTGTATCGACACATGATGATATAACAAAATAGGAATTAAAAAAAGTTTGACATTAAAAAAGCAAGGATCCCAACCATCGCAGGAATTCAAGAAAGAATTGCTTCTAGGCAACGATAGATGGCAACCCCATCACCTGGGATATCAGACTAATAATCAAATTTATTATATCAAAATTGTTTCAGAAAATTGTGATTTCATCGCATCTTATTATTTTTTCCGAACTTAGTTCAAGTCCGACCACACCTTCTGGTACCTCCCACTACGGCTAGTCCTAAAGGCGGGCTATAGTTCATTATCGAACCTTACGTTCTATTTTTTTTATCTCGATATCCTTCGAAAGCGAAATTATTACAACAGAGTCTTAGAACCAAACCCAAAACGCGGAAAAATCAGATAACTATTTTAATATAAACCAGTAAGGAAAGAAGTAAAGTCGGACGGGGCCAACTTTGTGATACCCTTCCCCACTTTGGGTATATTCAACACTTTGGGTACATTCCTAACAGACGTCGCATTTTTAAAGAACCAGTAAAATGAAATTGGATCCATAAACATTTCATTCTGCAACCGATACTAAATTTTTCATTAGGTCAGATATAGAAGCTATAGCTAAATCTGAAACGATTTCAGAAAACTTAACACACATCATTATAGACCTAATTCATTACGATGTGCTAATTTTTGTGCAAACCGAAAGATATTAAGGCACACCACTACACCATTTGGTACGCCATTTACCTTAAATCGGACGAAAATATATATGAGAGATATATCTAAATCGGAACCGATTTTCAGGAAACTTTACGCACATTATTCTAGACCTAATTCATTACGCTGTGCCAAATTTCGTGCAAATCGAAAGATATATAGGGACTTTGGTGGACCATTTACATTAAATCAGGCGAAAATATATATGGGAGCTATATCTAAATCTGAACCGATTTTCGGGAAACTTAACACACATCATTCTAGACTTAATTCATTACGCTGTGCCAATTTTCGTGCAAATCAAAAGATATATAGGGACTTTGGTGGACCATTGACATTAAATCGGGCGAAAATATATATGGGAGCTATATCTAAATCTGAACCGATTTTCAGGAAACTTAAGATACAACATTCTAGACCTAATTCATTACGCTGTGCCAAATTTCGTACAAATCGAAAGATATATAGGGACTTTGGTGGACCATTTACATTAAATCGGGCGAAAATATATATGGAAGCTATATCTAAATCTGATCTTTCCCAATTTCAATAGGGTTTGTTTGCGACCTGTACTTTGACGGACGGAGGGACATGCGTAATCGAGTCAGAATGTGATTCTATGCATATTCTCAAAAGGAACCCTGTGTCTATCTCGTTTCCTGTTGCCTTTTTCCTGTACCACAGTGTGGTGAATGGTATAAAAAGGGGATTATTTGGGGACTACCCCAAAAAGAGGGCGAATATTAATCATTTTTGGTAGGGAGATTTTTTACCATATACGACTACGAAATACCAAATTGCAGCGAATTGGGTTGAAAACACGCTCAAGAACCCCAAAATACCGAAAATTGGGCGTACTGTGGGGGTACAGACAGACGGACGGACGGATATGCTTAGATCGTCATAGAATTGTACCCTGATCAAGAATATATATACTTTATTGGGTCGGTAATGAATATTTCGATGAGTTACAAACGGAATGACAAAGTTAATATACCCTCCTTACTATGGTGGAGGGTATAAAAAGCGCCACCCAGAGTAAAATTGCAACACTAAATAAGCAATTATCTAAAATACAGGGCAACGATAGATGACAGCACGATCACCTAGGACAAGGACAAACTACATCAGATTAATTATCTTCTTACCTACCTGATGCTTTGTTAAATCCCTATGCTCACTAAAGAGGTAATAGAAGAGACAAAAATATGTTCATCAGGCATTTGCTGATTTGATTTGTTCTGCCATGGCGCCCAACGGCTATAAGTTTTACATATGTGGCTTATTGATATCAATTAAGTATTTCATTTAAATGTATAATTTAAAATAATCAAATTTTCAGTGCTGGCGCCCAACGTACATTATGTCCTAATATTAAAAAAATCTCATCTGTACAATTGGAACCCATGGAGATGTTTAGTTCCTTAAACAAATTCTAATTTATATTAAATAAAAAAAGATGTTAATGTTTTTATTATTTCAGTACTGGCGCCCAACATAAAACAATGAACACCATACATAATTCTATTTGGAGATCTTAATTTAAATTTATTTATTTAATTTTTTTGTTTGCTGGATGAAGCAACTGTTTTACAGATCTTCTCTACATGCCATAAATCCCACAGCATCTTCCATATATGTTTTGCAATTTGTAGGAAAATTTAATCAATAATTTAAATCTACAAACATTGCAATATTATTAATAACTTTATAACTTGAAACTCATTTAGCAATGCACAGCTCGTTCGAACTCCGCCAGGGATTGGCTGGCTGGCGATCCCAAAATGAATAACAAATTTCCACGCACACTCACCGCAGGTGCAAAAATGTTATATGTTGCTCATTAATTAGAGCAGCAGCAATGGTGCAATTGACAACAACGACGGGGGCAGAGTCATCATCAACAACAGCCCCAGCTACCACCGAGTCATTGAACGGCAATCGGCCGAGGTACTGCAACGGCATTAATGGGCTAATAATTGTTGGTTGGTTGGGTTCGATGGTTATTAAACGCAGGCGAAAAGAAAAAAGCAGACTATCGCAAAACAAGAGCCCACAGAGAAACAAACAGCGACCGGCATCAGAAGTCATGTCGGGTAACGAAACGTAAACACTGTCGCTTTGGTGTGATATTTTTGGTATTACAAATGAACAGCGCCCGCATGCTTGGCTCTTTGATATGACTGACGATGACGACGAGAACGACAACAACAACAACGACTGATCATAGTCAGGAGTCAAACCTATAAAAAGATGTTTAACAAATCAATGACGACAACAACGGCGACAATGACAACATTGGCTTGTTTCATGACGACAACTACAACAACTAAGGCAACGATGGTGTGACGGTGCTGATAGTGATGGTGGCAATGTACATCCAACCATCCGTCCGTCCGTCTGTCCATACATCGCCATCTAAAGAATGCACACCCGTGCGAATGAGTATGCGCGCACATGCAACTATGAGTTGTATGCTGTATGCTTGAAGGTGTATCAATCTAAAACTTTGAGATCGTTTCGCTTGGTATGTACGGATTCATTACTCTTGTCTAGCCTCTATGCGATCGATCAAGTGGTACGCTCGCTCTAAATAAGGTTAAAAAAGTAACGATACCCTAAAAGCATAGCAATGTAACGCTGTTAGACGACAACCAACGCCACCACCATCACGAAGACCATCGATCCAATCGGTTCGGAACAAGTCACCAAAACTTGAAGAATTGTACACCTCAAAAAGATGGTGATGGCGACAATAACGATTGATCTTTCTAATGATCACAAAAGATGGATAAACACCGCATGTATGCCAGCCGAAGAGCCTATGGAATATGGTTGCACAAAGGAAGCAGAAATAGACCATTTCGAGACGATGTCACATGGGTGTAAAATTAATGCACTTAGAGAAAAAGCAATTGTACCCTTTAAAAAGTCCATGCATTGATGTGTCTTAAAAAATATTCCTTAAAATATCCACGCTTATATGCGCCTTGCCGGGCCATGAAAAAAACATTCTTTGACAAATCCTTGAAAAAATATTCTTTAAAAAATACATGCCCTGCTCTAAAAAGTCCATACCCTGCTTAATTACTTAGCTGGCTTCTACAGAACGGTTTTTTCATAAACCAAGCTTAAAAAAGATTTCTCCTCCAATTTGAAAGACCAAGTTCCAAGATGCTGTCTTCTACTTGGTCTTTTTGGCCTTGGTCTTTTATATGCCTTTTGAAGTGGAGCATGGCCTAGCTACCGTAGTCGCTGCAGCTCAATACGACTGACTATGTCGATGTCCTCGTATAAATTGTAAAGCTCGTGGTTCATTCGATGCCGATATTCACCGTCGACGCAGATCGGCCCGTGGATCTTTCGGATATGTTTTCATTCAAACACCCCAAGAGCTGCCTCATCTGCTTGCGCAAGTACCCTTGCTTCAGATCCATATAAAATCAGCGTCCATATAGTATCAGCGTCTTGTAAAGTGTGAGTTTGGTCTGGCGGCTGTGACCTTGTTTCTAAACTGCTAACTTAGACCATAGTAACATCTGTTGGCCATCACAACCTTTCTCCGAATTTCAAAACTGATGTCATTCGTTTTATTTATGGCGGTACCAAGGTTTATTAAGTCCTTAACTACCTCGAATCTGACGTTCTCAAGTTCCACAGTTGGTCCGAGTCTACTGGACGTCTTGTGCGTTGATACCATCAGCTTGGTCTTCTGTTCACTTTTGTTTCTCGTATGACCTTTTCCAGCAGGATGTTAAAAAGGTCACACGACAAACTGTCACCTTGTCTGAATCCTCGTTCGGTATTGAAGGACTCCCAGAGGTCCTTTCCGACTTTAACTGCTGACCTTGTGCCACTTAAAGTTATCCTGCACAGCCGTATTAATTTTGCAGGAATGCCGAACGTTGACATGACTTTAAACACCTCTGATCAGATAGGGCTGTCGAATGCGGCTTTATGGTCGACGAATAGGTGGTGTTTTTCGTGGGTCTTTTCCAGGATTTGACGCTGAGTGAAAATCTGGTCAATGGTGGATTTACCAGGTCTGAAGCCGCATTGGTATGGGCCAATAATGTCATTGACCATTGACTTAAGTCGTTCACACAGCTCACTGGATATCACTTTATATGCGATGGGAAGAGAGCTAATTCCTCTATAATTGGCACATATCGTCTTGCCTTCTTTTTTGTGCACGGGAAACAGGATGCTGAGGTTCCAATCATTGGGCATGCATTCCTCTAGCCAAATTGTACTAATCAGCTGGTGCGTTCTCCTCACCAGCATCTGACCACCAGTCTTGAATAGTTCGGCTGGTAACCCATCGGTTCCTGCTGCGTTATTGTTATTATGACCTCATCTTGGCTAGGTGGTATACACCCTTTACCATCATCTCTTATTGGTTCTGTGGTATCTTCTTCTTTTCAAAATGCTCCTTCCAGATGCACCATACAACACGATCTACAGGAGGATGTGCCTGCACCAAAACCTTCGGTTTGGAGTTTTATTCGTTGGTAAACCGTTTCTCCTGTCTCCTTTTCTCCCGGTAATTCTCCATCACATTACGTGTTTCTACTGTCTGCAGGGTTGCCCTATACGCTGCGTTTTTAACATCAGTAGAATTACGACACTCCTGATCGTACCATGGGTTTCTTGATGGTGGTTTTTGATACCCAAGTGTTGCTTTTACTGCAGTTTGTAGGGAGTGGGCAATTCTTTGTCACTGCGCTTTTATACTATTATCGGGACAAGAAGTGCTTTCGTCAAGCAGGTAGATAAGTTGAGCGGAGTAGGCCTCTGCCATCTGTGTTGTTTGCAGCTTTTCGACGTCGAATTTCCGTGGTACACATGTCAATTAACCTCATACTGTGCGTAGTTAGATATAGTAGTTTGTACGACCTCTTAGTAATATCTACTACTAACATGTTCCCGATCATACTTAAATCGGCTTAGACATTCTCGATCATGGTTAAATCGTCGTAGACGACCATTGTACCTACTCCCAACTATCATCGTTCCACGGTACACAGGATGCTGAGGTTCCAATCATTGGGCATGCATTCATCTAGCCAAATTGTGCTAATCAGCTGGTGCCTGCTCCTGACTAGCATCTGGCCAACAGTCTTGAATAGTTCGGCTGGTAACCCATCGACTCCTGCTGCTTTGTTGTTCTTGAGCCGATTAATTGCTTTTATGACCTCATCTTGGCTAGGTGGTATTCACTCTATACCATCATCTCTTATTTGATCTGGGGTATCTTCTTCATCGCCACTATTTGATACTAGAAGCTTTTCGAAATGCTCCATCCAGATCCTCAACACGCTGTCTGTATATGTCACCAGGTTTCCTTCTTCATCTCTACGGGAGGATGTGCCTGCACCAAAGCCTTCGGTTTGGTGTTTTACTCGTTGGTAAAATTTCCGGACTTCATTCTGACTCCTGTACATCTCGATTTGCTCACGCTCACGTTTTTCTTTCTTCTTTTTTCTGAAAACACGTTTCTCCCGATAATCCTCCTTTTCTCCCGATAATCCTCCATCACGTTGCGTGTTGCTATTGTCTGCAGGCTTGCCCTATACGCTGAGATTTTCACATCAGTAGCATTACGACACTCCTGATCGTACCATGGGTTTCTTGGTGGTGGTTTTTGGTACACAAGTGTTGCTTTTGCTGTAGTTTGTAGGGAGTGGGTAATTCTTTGCCATTGTGCTTCTATACTGTTATCGGGACTAGAAGTGCTTTCGTCAAGTAGATGTAAGTTGAGCGTAGTAGGCCTCGGCAACCTATTATGTTTGCAGCTTTTCGACGTCGTGTTTCCGTGTTGTGTTAGATCGCACCTTTGCTGCAACATTAAGACGAGTGCGAACCTTGGCTGCTACAAGGTAGTGGTCCGAATCGATATTTGCTCCTCGGATCGATCGAACGCCTAATACACTGGATGAATGCCTTCCGTCTATCACAACTTGATCAATTTTATTTCTCGTTGCTTGATCGGGAGCAATCCAGGTGGCCTTGTGTATATCAAGATGCTTGAATCTGGTGCTGCTAACTACCATGTTTTTTGCTGCCGCGAAGTCAATCAACCTCATGTCGTTGTCGGACGTTTCTACATGAAGGCTAAATTTTCCGACTGTGGGGCCATAAATATTTTCTCTTCCGATTTTTACATTAAAATCTCCTAGCAGAATTTTAATGTCATGGCCAGGGCAGCGGTCATATGCTGTTTCTAGGCGCTCGTAAAATATATCTTTGATCTGTTCATCTTTGTATTCCGTCGAAGCATGGGCGCAAATAAGACTGATGTAGAAAAACTTCGCTTTTATACGGATTATAGCAATTCGCTCATCTACTGGAGTGAATTTGGAGACGAAGTCTTTTATTCGCCTGTTAACCATAAATCCGCAGCCAAATTCATGTCTCGTTTCATGGTAGCTATAATACAGTGCGTATTCGTCTGATTTACTTACGGCGGTCCCTTTCCCTCGAATTTCCTGCAAGGCAATAATATCGGCTCTGTACTTTTTGAGTAAATCCGCCAAAGCGAAAACTGCGCCTGTTCTATACAAGGTGCGCACATTCCAAGTGCGGATCCGCAGATCGTGGTCCTTTATACGTTTGCGGGGGTCGTCAACATTATGGAGATTTGGTTATCTTTTACTTTTCTTTTTCATAGTAGGAGGGGTTTTCCGAGTGTGGGTAACTAACCCGACGCCTCAACCCATTTTTTATAGTTCTTATGGGTGAACTCGCGGCACATATTAGCTCAATATTTCATCGGGTGATGAGAATAGCTCCCCAGGTGGCACCGCGGGGACGTCAGTATCCACAATTGAGATGAAAGAGGAACCAAGATAAGCCTGGGCTTTGCCATGTTAAAGCCAATCAGAGCCATTGCTTGGTATAAAATCCACGCCTTGAAAATATATTCCTTAAAACCAACACCTTGCTGGGCCTCCAAAAGATGTTCTTTAAAAAATCCACGCCTTATTATTATATTCTTTAAAAAATCCTCGCCTTGTTGTATCCTTGAAAAAAATATTCTTTAAAAAATCGACGCCTTATTATAGCATTGAAAAATATTCTTTATAATATCCCGGCCTTGTTGTATCCTTGGAAAAGTATTCTTTCAACCAGAGAGCGTAGCAGTATAGTCGGACGGGGCCGACCATACAATACCCTACACAACTACCACGGAACTCAAATTTTCTGCGGATGTATATTCCGAGCCTGGGCAATATTTCGTGATATTTGCACCCTCTTACCCGATGAGAGGTAAACAGCACCTCTTCCTTCTTTTTCCGAATATTATCAGTACAGCTATTGTCCAGATTCCCTTCACCGTGGGTTGTGTTGTGATGTTCGGCTTTCATTTGTGGTCTATAGATCGGCTCGAAAATAACACAAAAAATTAAGTTTTCCGTCCACTACATTCCAAAATTATTATCTGGTCATCACCGAAAATTATAGGCGTTGTCCTTGACCATAACTGGAACCTCATGGAACATTTCAATGCGATCAGCGCTATAGTTCCCCTCTGTAGAGTGATAATGGGTTACTAAATAATATAGGAATTTGGAGATACCTGTAAATATTTAGGTGTAACTCCCACATCCGAGCACATACAACAATATAATTGGTATTAATGTAAAGGTCAACCACTCCTCTTGGATATAATATCAACTTCTCGGGTCTATGTCCTTCAGGGGCAAATATATACGCAATAGAATACAAAGTCGGTCATTTTTCACACAAAAGTCAGGGTCCATTTGACCCTCTAAATATTGACCGATCTTTATCAAAACAGACATGCTTATTCTTTGGCCCGATCCCCTTATCCATGCAAACTTTCACGATGTTCGGGCCATTATTGCGGCCTCTGGAGCGACCAGAAAAACCGACAAAATTTAGTATTTGGTCCATTTCATCCCCTAAATATTAACCGATCTTTCCCAAAAACAATAGGGGTCTTCATTGGCCAGAACCCATCCTATATGCAAAATTTCGTGAAGATTGGTCCATAACTGTGGCCTGTATCGTGTTTACAAATTATAATGGACAGATGGACGGACGGACGGACACACATGTCTAGATCGACTCAGCTAGTCGAAATATGACGATCGGTATACTTAAAGGTGGGTCTAGGACCAATATTTCGCGGCGTTACAAACTTTTGGGGCTGCTATAAGCTATAATACCCTGACAACATAGTTGTGTAGGGTATACAAATCTACGCCTTATTATAGCCTTGAAAATATTCATTAAAATATCCTGGCCTTGTTGTAGCCTTGAAATATTCTTTAAAAAATCGGCTTGAAAAATTATTCTTTAAAAAATCCATCAATCGCTTCTGTTGGTCCTCACTTTTCCTCCGTGTACTTCTATGTACCTGTTAACTAATGGCGGGGGCACACTTGGATTCCACTACCGCAGTGAGTAACGAGTGCAGTGCAGTGTAGGTCTCTTCCAACAAGTATTAGCAGTTGTGCACCTATTTGCTATGATCGAGCCTACCACCAACCAGTCATGTACCCATGTGTGTTTTTGTCTCCATAGATTTGGAGGAGGTGGTGATGGTAATCATTAAATGCTGGCGTTAGATATTCTACCATTTTGGTGTAGCAAAAGTGTCACCGCTGTTTACATCGGTTTCACACAGATGCGCACAGTCGGGTGATCGAATCAGCGAGGTGAACGCAGTTACAGATACTTCGTTTTGGCTTAAAACGAAAATATAACACAACTTATTATGACCATGTACAGATGGATAAAGAGAGAGGATAGGTTTTTTGGATAGTTTTTGTTTGTGGTTATTAGTGTTGTTGTTGGTGTTTTCGTGGACTAGATGTCGGCTTTTGTTTCTTAGTTATTGTGTTGTTGCTGGTGGAGGTGGCGTTGTATAGTTACGCATTTTGGATGGTTAACTGGGTGAGACTTTATCGCGCCACTATAATGGTCAACATGGAGGAATGGTAACGCATTATAAAAAAAGAAACAGTGGACTTTGTGGATATGAGAAGTTTCGATATACATCTGAAAATTTTGTAATAGGACCGCCAGTGTATAAATATTGAGTATATGATGGGAGTATTTTTCATTAAATGATTTTTCTGTTTTAGCATTTTCCAATGGTTCCACTGTCCGTGCCTAGCGCCTTGTCACCACCACCACATTCAATTGAAATGTACGAATGTACGAGTAGTACAAAACGCATTGTTTTCCGATTTTTTGGTAATCTTCATTTGTAATTCAATAGAAACTTGTTATAATTTTGTTTTTGTTTTTGTTTGGTTTTTCTCCAGCGATATATGTTTAACTTTTAATGTGACATTTTGACCATTTCGGTGGTTGTGTGAAATTTGTGAATTTTCACAATTTTGCTACTGGTTGTTGCCGCCGCCAGCGTATCTCTTTCTGTCCGATCTTTATTTGGTATTTGCTTTGACCGTTGATCGTCTAATGGTCATCAATCAGTAAACGGAAAACAAAATATGAAAAAAAAACTGATAAAATTGACCAAATGCGAACATAGCTGGGAAGGGTTAAATTTCATAATCAAAAAGAAAAAAATATTAAAAAAATGGTTATTTGAGAAACTTGCCGTGGTCAAGATTTTGTAAAATATTTAATCAGACTTTTAAGAGAAAGTCGGGATGGGATTTTAATGGTATTTATCACATTTGTTTAAATCCACGTCTTTGATAGACATTCAAAAAATATTTCTTTTTTTAATCCACGCCTTTGATAGACATTCAAACAATATTTTTTTAAAATCCACGTGAATTTTAAAAACATATTTTTTGAAGATCCACGCCATTGATAGACATTCAAAAAATATTTCTTTTTTAATCCACGCCTGAAGGGTATAAAACATATTTTTTGAAGGTATAGCAACTTCAAAAAATATGTTTTATACCCTTCACAGAGTATTATGTCTTTGTGCATATGTTTGTAACAGGCAAAAGGAAGCGAGATTGACACATGGTTCCTTTCGAGAATATGCATATAACGACTTTCTGAGTCGATTTATACATGTCTGTCCGTCCGTCTGTAGATGTTAAATTGTAAACAAAGTACAGGTCGCATTTCTGATCCGATTGGGATGAAATTTGGCACAAGTCACATATTTGGCCAAAGGACGTACCCTATTGAATTTGAAGACAGTCGGTTCAGATTTAGATATAGCTCTCATATATAGATTCGTCCGATTTAAGGTAAATGAGGCGCCGAAGTCCCTCTATATCTTTCGATTTGCACGAAATTCGACATATAGTACTGAATTAGCTTCAGAATGATGTGTGCTAAGTTTCGAGAAAATCGGTTCAGATTTAGATAAACCCCTATATATTATTTTGTCCGATTTTATGTAAATGGTGCACCAAAGTCCATATATATCTTTCGAATTACACGAAATTTTGCATAGAGTACTAAATTGACTCTAGAATGACGTGCGTCAATTTTCGAGAAAATCGGGTCAGATTTAGATATAGCCCCCATATATATTTTCGTCCGATTTAAGGTAAATGGGGCACCAAAGTTCCTATATATCTGTCTATTTGCACGACATTCGGCATAGGGTTGTGAATTAGGCCCAGAATGATGTGTGCTAAGTTTCAAGAAAATCGGTTCAAATTTAGATAAAGCACCCCTATATAATGTTGTCCGATTTCATGTAAATGGTGCACCAAAGTCCCTATATATCTTTCGAATTGCACGAAATTTTGCATAATGTACTGAATTAGGACCAGAATGAAGTGTGTTAAGTTTCGAGATAATCGGTTCAGATTTAGATATACCTCCCATATGTATTTTCGTCCGATTTAAGGTAAATGAGGCACCAAAGTTCCTATATATCCTTCGAATTGCACGAAATTTTACAAAGCGTACCGAATTAGGTCCAGAGTGATGTGTGCTAAGTTTCGTGAAAATCGGTTCAAATTTAGATATAGCTCCCCTATATAATGTTGTTCGATTTTATGTAAATGGTGCACCAAAGTCCCTATATATTTTTCGAATTACACGAAATTTTGCATAATGGACTGAATTAGGTCCAGAATGAAGTGTGCTAAGTTTCGAGAAAATCGGTTCAGATTTAGATATACCCCTAAATATTTTCGTTCGATTTTATGTAAATAGTGCACCGAAGTCTATATATATATATTTGCATGAAATTTGGCACAGCGTAGAATGATGTGCCATAATCTTAGTGAAAATCGTTCCAGATTTAGATATAGCTCTCATATATATTTCGTCCGTGAAAATGGGTTCAATGAAAAGAAATTTAACATAGATTCCAGAAAGGCATAAAGATCTTGTATTCAAGTTCGTTCAATTTGATGCCAATGTTCTTTCGAAAAGGCGGTGTTAGGAGACATATGTAGAATATACCCAAAGTGATGAAGGGTATTATATAGTCGGCCGACTTTACTACTCTCCTTACTGCTTTTTTTAAACCACGGCGTGGTTGGATAGATCCTTACTTTTTTTTTAAATCTCAGCCTGTGTTTCTTTGCAGAAAACAATTCTCTTAAGCTCTTCTCTAGAGACTCCCTTCAGCTCGTCTATAGAGACTCCCTGCTTCAGCTCGTCTATAGAGACTCCCTGCTTCAGCTCGTCTATAGAGACTCCCTGCTTCAGCTCGTCTATAGAGACTTCCTGCTTCAGCTCGTCTATAGAGACTCCCTGCTTCAGCTCGTCTAAAGAGACTCCCTGCTTCAGCTCGTCTATAGAGACTCCCTGCTTCAGCTCGTCTATAGAGACTCCCTGCTTCAGCTCGTCTATAGAGACTTCCTGCTTCAGCTCGTCTATAGAGACTCCCTGCTTCAGCTCGTCTATAGAGACACCCTGCTTCAGCTCGTCTATAGAGACTCCCTGCTTCAGCTCGTCTATAGAGACTCCCTGCTTCAGCTCGTCTATAGAGACTCCCTGATTCAGCTCGTCTATAGAGACTCCCTGCTTCAGCTCGTCTATAGAGACTCCCTGCTTCAGCTCGTCTATAGAGACTTCCTGCTTCAGCTCGTCTATAGAGACTCCCTGCTTCAGCTCGTCTATAGAGACTTCCTGCTTCAGTTCGTCTATAGAGACTCCCTGCTTCAGCTCGTCTATAGAGACTCCCTGCTTCAGCTCGTCTATAGAGACTCCCTGCTTCAGCTCGTCTATAGAGACTCCCTGATTCAGCTCGTCTATAGAGACTCCCTGCTTCAGCTCGTCTATAGAGACTCCCTGCTTCAGCTCGTCTATAGAGACTTCCTGCTTCAGCTCGTCTATAGAGACTCCCTGCTTCAGCTCGTCTATAGAGACTTCCTGCTTCAGTTCGTCTATAGAGACTCCCTGCTTCAGCTCGTCTATAGAGACTCCCTGCTTCAGCTCGTCTATAGAGACTCCTTGCTTCAGCTCGTCTATAGAGACTCCCTTCAGCTCGTCTATAGAGACTCCCTTCAGCTCGTCTATAGAGACTCCCTGATTCAGCTCGTCTATAGAGACTCCCTGCTTCAGCTCGTCTATAGAGACTCCCTGCTTCAGCTCGTCTATAGAGACTCCCTGCTTCAGCTCGTCTATAGAGACTCCCTGCTTCAGCTCGTCTATAGAGACTTCCTGCTTCAGCTCGTCTATAGAGACTCCCTGCTTCAGCTCGTCTATAGAGACTCCCTGCTTCAGCTCGTCTATAGAGACTCCCTGCTTCAGCTCGTCTATAGAGACTCCCTGCTTCAGCTCGTCTATAGAGACTCCCTGCTTCAGCTCGTCTATAGAGACTCCCTGCTTCAGCTCGTCTATAGAGACTCCCTGCTTCAGCTCGTCTATAGAGACTTCCTGCTTCAGCTCGTCTATAGAGACTCCCTGCTTCAGCTCGTCTATAGAGACTCCCTTCAGCTCGTCTATAGAGACTCCCTTCAGCTCGTCTATAGAGACTCCCTTCAGCTCGTCTATAGGGACTCCCTTCTTCAGCTCGTCTTTAGAAACTTCTTTTATTTTAAAGTTTTTTTTTCCCGAAAATTATCCGTTAATAATTTACCTTTCAATTTGCTTAAATAACAAAATTATTGAACATTTACTTAAATCCATACCAAAATTAAAAAAAATCTTGGTCTCCTCACACTAAAAGAACCCAACGTCCGATAGGACAAGCAATGGGCCAAATAATGGAAGTAAAAAATTTCATTTTTTTTGACGGTATCTCTTCATATGCTGCATGTATAAAACGCATGGCTGACTGGCCAATTGGTTTGTTTAAAGGCTGGGTTGTGTTGTTTCATCTGTTTCCATTTTTGTTGGTAAGGAGTCAAAACGAAAATTGACAAAAAAAGAAAAGAACATCATCCCAAAAAACGATGAACACCGAATCCAGCGACATGCTGTGACCAAGACCAGGACCAGACCATAGCATGGCATGTACGAACATTTTTTAGCGAAAACTTTAAAGAAACATGTGAATTGGTTGTACGTGACACGCAACAAAATGCTGCTGCACCACACACCCATGTACACTTACCCAGACGCAGATGTACACAGACGCACATCACACATACATACAACTGAAGAGAAAATCACTATTGGAATGATGCAGCTATGTGTGGTGGACCAACATGCAGATTGTTCAAAAAATTTGGAAAACGGGGTGGGGGCCGGTTGCAACTGCTCCACACTGAGGTTATGGAGGATTCTAGGGAGCAGCCCTCACATAGGCATATAGTATTGGCCAAATTGTTTTTTTTTTGAGTAGTAAGGAATTCAAAAATGTTGCAGCACAAAGGAGCAACATCAGTCACTCAGCCAGCCAGACAGTGCAACAAGCGGTCGGTCTGGTGGCTTTAACTCAATGAAATTTATTTAGTGATGTGAACAACTGACAATGTTAAGCGTGAATTTAAAACCTTCTTTTGTTGTTGTTGTTGCTGCTGCTGTTGTTGTAACGATTATTTAGTTTAGTTCGGTTGACTGCCAAGAATATGAACCTGTTCGTGTGCAACCACAAAAACACGTAGCAGAATCGGCGGATGGGAGTATTTATGGGAAGGGTGTTAGGGAAGATAACTGTGATTTGGTGGTCAGGATATTTTAAGGAATAATTTTCAAGAGCCCAAGGGAGTGTAGACTTTTTGGAGACTATTTTTTTAAGGAATAAATATTATTCCATAAACCGTGGAAGCAGGAACTTTTTTTAATAATATTTTTCAAGGCCGAATGTTTTAAAGACTTTTTTTCACGATCTATGTAGGCCTAGACTTTTTAAAGAATATTTTATTCAAGGGCCATAAGAAGCGTTGATTTGTAAGAACAAATTTTCATGGACCAAATAGGCCTGGATTTTTTATTCAAGGACCGAAAGAAGCGCGGATTTAAAAATAATATTTTTCATGATCCAAATAAAGTATTGATTTGTAAAACATTTTGTCAAGGACCTTTGAAGCTCAGGAAGGCGTGGATTTTTTAAATAATTTCTTACGGATTGTCAAAATTACGATCGCCCACAAAATCACTGTCCTCCCTGTCATTTAGCAAATGCGTACACGGGGTGATCAATTTAATCGTGCAAATAACACACGACGACGACACAATAAGTAAATATGAAATCAGCAAGCCAACATCTGCACCATCATCGGCATCATCATCGCCAGCATCAAAATCACAAGAATCATTCCCGACTTCAACCACCACCACCGCCCCAAAAAACAAATCAAAAGGACCCAATAACCGACCAGTAAACCAAATGTCGTTATAGCCAGCATCATCTTCATGTGAATCATTGTCAATTTTTTTGCGGGTTTCTTTTAAAAATCGCCAAGGGTAGATGGATGCTGCTGCTGCAGTAGGACCATAAGTGTCCAACTATAAGCTGGTGTAGTAGTTGATATGAAGTATTTTACATTTGACTGTTAAAGGTTACATAGTTGCACATACCACTAACACCACCGTCACCACTACCCAGACAACCGCCACGATTACTGCTATCAGCTTTATGAACGTCAATCATCGAACAGTGGGAGAATGAAAGGAAATAACCTGAAAAGAGTCTCTATAGACCTATAGACGAGCTGAAAGTTATCTTTATAGACAAGTTTAAGGGAGCCCCTATAGGCGAACTGAATGGATCCTCTATAGGCAAGGTGAATGGAGCCTCTATAATCGAGCAGAATGCAGCCTTTATAGGCAAGCTGCATTCTGCTCTATAGACGAGCTGAAAGGAGTAGCTGAAAGGATTCTCTGTAGGTAAGCCTAAGTGAGCCTCTTTAGGCGAGCTGATGGGAGCCTTTGTAGGAGAGCTGAACGGAGCCTCTATAGACGAGCTTAACGGAATCGATCTGAAGCTGAACAGCTAGCTAGCAACAGCTAGCCCTCTGTAGGCTAGCTGTTGCAAGTCTTTATAGACGATTTGAAGGTATTCTTTATAGTCGGAATGAAGGAGATCGCTACAGATGAGCTTGAAGTAACTAATTTATATATACGAGCTGAAGGGTGTCTCTATGGACAAGTTGGAGGGAGCTTTTATACGCGGTCTGAAGGGAGCCTCTTTAGGCGAGCTGAAGGGCGAACTGAAGCCTATATATGAATGATGGTTTTATAGGTGATCTAAAGGGAGCCAATGTAGGCGAGCTGTAGGGAGTCTCTAAATACGATTTGAAGGAATTTTTGTAAACGATTTGAAATGGATCTCATCTCCATCTCTCTACAGACGAGAGATGGGTGTCGCTACATATGAGGAAGAAATCTACTTAGGGGAGTTGAAGGAATTCTCTATAGACGAGCTGAAGCGAGCCTCTATAGGCGACCTTAAGAGAACACCTACAGACGAACTGAAGGGAGACTCTGTAGGCGAACTGAAGGGAATCTTTATGCAAAAACTGAAGGAAATCTTTATAGTCGGTTAAGGGGCCTCTATTGACGAACTGAATGCAGCTTCTGTAGACGAGATTGAGGGAGTCTCCATAGGCCAGCTGAATGGAACCTTTTAACACCTTTAAAGGTGTGGAGCTCAGGGATCCTCTAATGATATCTCGAGCACAGAGAAATTCTTTATAGATGAGTAGAAGCTCAGGGAGTCTTTTTAAACGGGCAGAAGTTCTGTGAGTTTTTACA